>NW_007246173.1:217043-222236 GCF_000164805.1 Carlito syrichta
ATCCACTCACCTCAGCCTCCCAAAGGCGCGGGATGACAGGCTGAGCCACCGAGCCCGGCTTCAGTGAATTTTTTTTGGAGATTCTTCCAACGTGTTTGCCCACTTCATGGTGGGGGATTTACGAGTGCATCTGCCCACACTGTGCTGAGTGTTCAGCAGTTTTTGGCCAAAACTGGCAGGGCCCCCATGCCTTACCCTCCCTACTTACCCAATCTCTCCCTGGATGACTTTTTGTTTATTTGTTTCCCTGGATGAAAAAAAATCCTCAAAGGGAAACATTTTGCCAATGTAGAAGTGAAACAAAAAATGGCAGAAACACTAAAAGGCATAATTGATGAGCTTATAAACTTCTGAGCAGTGGAAAAAGCAACCCGGTAGGTATATTGCCTCAAATGGAGAGTACTTTGAAGGTAACTGAAGTTTAAACATGTAAGAATAAACACACATTTAAAAATAAATTCTGGGGTTTTTTTAATTCCCCTTCATATTTACTTCTTAGCTTTCTATTTGTTTAGTTGTGTGCAGTGGCATACTCACAACCACCGCAGTCTTAACCTGCTGGGCTCAGGTGATCCTTCCACCTCTGCCTCCAAGCAGCTGGAACTCCAGGTGCACACCACCAAATCCAGCTAATTTTTTATTGTAGAAATGAGGTCTTGTCAAGTTGCCAAGGCTGGTCTCGAACCCTTGGGCTCAGGCAATCCTCTCACCTCTGCCTCCCAAAGTGCTGGGATTATAGCGCTAGCCACCACGCCTGGCATGAATTAAGGACTTTAAAATGTCAGAACAGACCAGGCACAGTGGCTCACGCCTGCAATCCCAGCTCTTTAGGAGGATCATTTAAGCCCTGGAGTTCAAGACCAGCCTGGGCAATATAGTGAAACTTAGTCTGTACACATATAAAAGTAAAAATAAATTAGTTGGGCATGGTGGCATATGCCATGGTCCCAGCTTCTTGGGAGGCTGAGGCGGGAGGATGTCTTAAGCCCAGGAGTTGAAGGCTGAGATGAGCTGTGATTGTGCCCCTTCACTCTAGCCTGGGTGATAGAGTGAGACCCTGACTCAAATAAAAAATAAAATGTCAGAACAATAATCCAAGTCATGGAAAGAATAGGCCACAAGAAATCAAGAGACAATTCTAAACCTAGGTCTATGAATTTAGTGTATTTATAAACTACAAAACTAAAGTTATTGAGCTAATATATATTCTTACTTAATCACCATCATACTGTTGGGCAGATACAGTTATTTCCTCCAACTTTCAAATTAAACAGCTTCACAAGGATTTCCCTCAAATCTGTCAACCAGAGAGGTGATAGGTCTTTCCTCAGAAAGTGTCAAAATCGGTCACTCTCTTCGCATGTTTTTTATCTTTGGCTCTTGTGATGGTACATTAGTCTACTAGGGCTGTCATTACAAAGGACCACAGACAGGGTGGCTTAAACAACAGGTGTATTTCTCACAGTTCAGGAGACTAGAAGTCTAAGATCTTCTGGCTGGTCTGGTTTCTGCTGAGGCCTCTTGACTTGAAGATCACCATCTTTCCACTGTCTCCCGTGGTCTTTTCCTCTGTGAATGCACCACTCACCCCTCTCTCTTATTATAAAGACCCCAGTCACAGTAGACTCCACCTATATGACTCATGTTGCCTTAATTACCTCTTTAACAATCCTGTCTCCAAAAAGCTGATACATTCTGAGGTGATGACTTTGTTTATAGCTCATCTTCCTGGCTGTGTGAACCCCTCCCAGAGGAAAAGACACATACTCAAAGGGGTGACAAGAGAGTTGAATGAAGGGGCTATTATTGCATGGAGAGGGGTTAAGGGAACCAACACGAGGTGATTAAAAACCCTGAGCAGCCGGGCTTGGTGGCTCAGCCTGTCATCCCGCGCCTTTGGGAGGCTGAGGTGAGTGGATGGCCTGAGCCCGCGGGTTCGAGACCCGCCTGGGCAGCGAGACCTCATCTCTACAATAAATCAAAAAATCAGCTGGGTGTGGTAGCGCGCGCCTGTAATTCCGGCTACTCAGAAGGCTGAGGTGGAAGGATCGCCGGAGCCCAGCAGGTCGAGGCTGCGGTGGCCGGGAGCGGCCACTGAGCTCCAGTCTGGGCGACAGAGTGAAACTCCAACTCAAAAAAAAAAAACCAAAAAACCCTGAGCATCAGTAAAGGACTGGCAACACTAAGAAGTCATTACCACTTTGAGAACTAAGGCAGCAGGTAGAAGGAGCTGTTGCTGACACCCAGCAAGGGCTGTAGTTGGTGGACGGTCCCCCAACAGATGCTTTAGGTCAAAGAACACAAGACCTACCAGATGCAGATCAGCAGAGAGGAAAACAGTGTACCTCTCTGGCAACTTCCCGGCAGCTAAAACCAACCGGCAGCCAGAGCTCTAGCTTGGGGACTTACCATGCAGTGTATGGAGATCAGCATCCCGGAGCACCTGGCAAGGCAGAGGAGGGTAGAGGACAGATCAGGCAAACAAAATCCTTCCCCATCTTCATACTTAGCACTGTGCCGAACCAATAGTTCCATTAGCACACTTGTATTGACCATCTACAAGGAAATAAAGAGTCTGTAGCAGATCAGGTTGTTGGCCAGGCTCGGTGGCTCAGCCTTTAATCCCAGCACTTTGGGAAGCTGAGGCGAGTGGATTGCCTGAGCCCACGGGTTCGAGGCCCACCCAAGCAACTTGGCAAGACCTTGTCTCTACAATAAATCGAAAATTAGCCAGGCGTGGTAGCGCACGCCTGTAGTTCCAGCTACTTGAAAGGCTGAGTGGAAGGATCGCCGGAGCCCAGCGGGTCGAGGCTGTGGTGGCCAGGAGCGGCCACTGCATTCCAGTCTGGGCGACAAAGTCAGACTCCAACTCAAAAAAAAAAAAAAAAAGATCAGATTGCTTAGCAGCCGAACCAACCTCTTTCTCGAGCGCCCTCCAGTACTTCTGGAGCTATAAAAGTATAAACTACATTTCCCAGACTCCCTTGCAACTAGGACTCTGCATGTCATTGACTTTCCACCAGTCATACCCACTTAAACTCATAAACTGAGTTCAGTGGCGAGACAGAGCTCTGTGGGGCATCCCACATTACGAAATCTAGAAGCAATGCATTCCCGAGGTGACATATGCTTGGAGTCAACCATTCTGATGGTAGCTTCGTGCACCCTGATGGTGCTACAGTTTCAAACAGTGATGCAATGGTTTCCTGAACCCAGATTCCTGATTGTTCTCTTGTCTGGCAGTTCTGGGGCACTGTTCTGAGAATCATCCCTAATAAGTCTTCACGCCAGCCAGTAAATGTAAACACTTAGTCTCTGTATTAAATTCCCTTTTGTTTAAAATCACTAGTGTGGCTTATAACGTTGTTGAAACTGACACAGGAGCCAAGACTCCTGCATTCTTAATTTTTTTTTCTTTCACACTGTAAAACTGTGTAATTAAAGAAAATTTGGCAGCACTTTGGGAGTCGGAGGCGAGAGATTTGCCTGAACTCAGGGGTTCGAGACCAGCCTGGGCAACTTGGCAAGACCTCGTCTCTACAATATATCAAGAAATGAGCCGGGCACGGTGGCGCATGCCTATGGTTCCAGCTACTTGGAAGGCTGAGGCAGAAGGATTGCCTGAGCCCAGTAGGTCGAGGCTGCAATGACCATGAGCGTGCCACTGCACTGCAGCCTGGGTGACAGAGTGAGACTCCGACTCAAAAATGAAAATAAAAATAAAGAAAATTTGGGAGAGTAAGAGGAAACACACCAACAAGCTATGCTACTTCCCTTTCTTTGCCTGAATGTACAGCCAGATTCTGTTTTTTACATTAATTATTGTTATAAATATTTTCTTCAGTGTTAAGCATCTGAATAGTCATTTTGTTCAGTATGCTATTTCTTCAAATATTTTGAAATACTGAATGATAATATCCAATATTGATATAGGTTGGGTAGAGGAACACTACCACATCCACCACTAAGAAGATCAATTTGTACAACTTTTTATAAGAACAACAGTTTATAACAATTTTAATGTCTAGGCACTATATTTCACCTTTAACATAGCAATTCCTTTAACATAGCAATTCAAGCAAGGACCTTAAAGAATTAATCCGAGGTGTGGACAAGCATTTATCTCCAAAAAGTTAGAATCATATCCAACTATGGAAAGTTGATTCAATTGAACATACATACCAGCAGTGCCAAAAAATGTCTACATGTTTTAAGAGATGTTTGCCGTCATCACAAGTTTCTGGACGCTGATGGGAACCACTTTGAGCACCTCTTGTAATTGCAGAAGCCAAATGTGACTTGTATTCATCTTGTTGAGTATTACAATTTTAAGACAGTTTTTCCCTCCTTAAAATGTGTATACTGTTTTTAGCACTCTCTGTATGTATGTTGCCATTTGTAATATAAAATAATAATTTCCAAAAACATGTTCTTCTAACACAGATATCCCAAAAAAGAAAGACTGAGCAAGGATTTGGGAGTTCCAAACCCCCTTCATCTCTTGCCTTAATTACAGTATCCCCACTTTTTCTGTTTGTACACTGGAAGATAAATGCAAGATTTTTTTTTTTCTTTCTTTTTTTTTTTTCTTTTTTTTGAGTTGGAATCTCACTCTGTTGCCCAGACTGGAGTGCAGTGAACGCTCTAGGCCACCGCAGCCTCAACCTGCTGGGCTCCAGCGATCCTTCCTCCTCAGCCTTCCAAGTAGCTGGAACTACAGGCGTGCACTACCACACCCAGCTAATTTTTTTATTTACTATAGAGATGAGGTCTCACCAAGTTGCCCAGGCGGGTCTCAAACCCGTGGGCTCAGGCAATCCACTCACCTCAGCCTCCCAAAGTGCGGGATTACAGGCTGAGCCACCCAGCCCGGTTCAAATGCAAGATTTTATTTTAAAAATGAGTTGCAGCCAGGCGCGGTGGCTCACACCAGTAATCCCAGTACTTTTGGGAGGTGGTGGCAAGAGGACTGGCTGAATCCAGGGGCTCAAGACCCGCCTGGGCAACTTAGCAAGCCTACGTCTCTACAGTGAATCAAAAATTTAGCCAGGCGTGATAGTACATGCCTTTGGTTCCAGCTACTTGGAAGGCTGAGGTGGAAGGATCGCCTGAGCCCCGCAGGTCGAGGCTGCGGTGGCCGTGAGTGTGCACTGCACTCCAGCCTGGGTGACAGAGTGAAATTCCTACTCAAAA
>NW_007246173.1:222256-228952 GCF_000164805.1 Carlito syrichta
GGGCAAAATGTTTCCCTTTGAGGACTTTTGTCATCCAGGGAAACAAAAAAAAGTGTTTTGGGGTGAGATAGGGCGAATAGGAACAGTGAGGTAAGGGGTCATGCTGTTTTTTTGTTGTACACCCTGTATGGTGTGGGCAGGTGCATTGTCACAGTGGAAGAACAAGCCTCCTGTTTGTCACAACTCAGGATGTTGCTTCTGCAAATCATGAGGCAAACATCTCTAAAGTTCCAGATAAAACATATGATTGAAAGTTTGACCTGGAGGAACAAATCATGCGTGTGGTTCAAGAGGACAGCCATCCAGAGGACGATCGATCTCTTGAGCGTATCAGGTTGTGTCCGCGGTGTCTATGAGTGTGCACTGCACTCCAGCCTGGGTGACAGAGTGAAATTCCTACTCAAAAAAAAAAAAGTTCCATTACCTGAAAAAAATTAGCTGCTGTAATAAAAGAAAATTTGATTTCATGAATGATTTTTGAAAATATGCTGTTGAAGTGAAAATTAAAGCTATATAACTAAATATAATATAATCCTATTTTGCATATAACTAACAGCAGGATATTGCTACAGATACTGCAGACATTGAAATGATAACAAAAAAGATACGGGCACTCTTAAAAGTATATAAAACTATGTATAATGAACAAATCACTAGAAAAACAACTTACTAAAACTAAAAAAATAAAATTTGGGTAGTCATATCAACTAAAATAAATTTTATAATTAAAAACCTTTTTTGCAAAGAAAACTGGGCTCAGACAAAATTTCCAACTGATTCTATTAAACATTTAAAAACAAATAATTTTGTCATTTAAGAAATAAATAAATGCTTTGTCAGATATACAGTTGGCAAATATTTTTTCCCATTCTGTGGGCTGTCATTCCTGCTCTCTTGATGGTTTCTTTTGCTTTGCAGAAGTTTGTCAGTTTGATGAGGTCCCACATGTCTACCTTATTTCTTATGGTATGGGTACTTGGAGTTTTGATCGGGAATTGGATGCCCGTTCCAATTTCCATAAGGGTGTTTCCTGCATTTTCTAAGATTCTTATAGTTTGAGGTTTTACGTTTAGGTCTTTGATCCATTTAGAGTTGATTTTTGTGTGTGGTGATAGGCAGGGGTCCTGTTTCAAGCTTTTGCATGTGATCAGCCAGTTTTCCCAGCACCATTTACTAAATAGTTTCTCCTCTCCCCAGTGGTTGGTGGTGGAGGCTTTGTCAAAGATGAGTTGGTTGAGAAATTGAGGTTTTGCTTCCGGAATCTCTATCCTGTTCCATTGGTCTGTCTGCCTGTTCGTGTACCAATACCAGGCTGTTTTGATTATTGTAGTCTCATAGTAAAGTTTGAAGTCTGAAAGTGTGATACCTCCTGCTTTGTTTCTTTGCTAAGGATTGTTTTGGCTCTTCGTGGTCATTTATGTTTCCATATGAATTTCTGTATTGTCATTCCCAGGTCTGTGAAGAATGATGTTGGTAGCTTAATGGGTATTGCGTTGAATCTGTAGATTGCCTTTGGTAGGATGTGCATTTTAACAATGTTGATTCTTCCTATCTGTGAGCATGGAATAGTTTTTCATTTGTTTGTATCTTCTTGGATTTCTTTGAGCAGTGTTTTGTAGTTCTCATTGTAAAGGTCTTTCACTTCTCTAGTTAGGAAGATGCGGAGGTATTTCTTTTTTGTGTGTGAGTGGCTATTGTGAATGGGATTGTGCCTTTTTTTTTTTTTTTTTTTTGAGTTGGAGTCTCACTCTGTCACCCAGACTGGAGTGCAGTGGCCACTCCCAGCCACCGCAGCCTCGACCTGCTAGGCTCCGGTGATCCTTCCGCCTCAGCCTTCCAAGTAGCTGGAACTACAGGCGCATGCTACCATACCCAGCTAATTTTTTTTTATTTATTGTAGAGATGGGGGTCTCGCCAAGTTACCCAGGCGGGTCTCGAACCCACGGGCTCAGGCAATCCACTCACCTCAGCCTCCCAAAGGCAGAGGATTATAGCCTGAGCCACCAAGCCCGGTTTGGGATTTTGCTTTTTATTTGGTTCTCCGCCTGCTTGTATAAGGATGTAACTATCTTTTGCATGTTTGTTTTGTACCCCGAGACTTTGCCAAAGTCTTTTATCAGTGTGAGCAGGTTTTTGACATATTCTCTTGGATTTTCAAGGTATAGGATCATACTGTCAGCAAAGAGGGTTAACTAACATCTAGGATCTACAAGGAACTCAAATGTGACGAAAGGAAAAAACAAAAAGTAAGCAAAAGACATGAATAGACACTTCTCAAAAGAAGATACACAGGTAGCCGACACATGAAAAAGTGCTCAGTAGCCGGGCTCGGTGGCTCAGCCTGTAATCCCGCGCCTTTGGGAGGCTGAGGTGAGTGGACTGCCTGAGCCCGCGGGTCCGAGACCCGTCTGGGCAACTTGGCTAGACCTCATCTCTACAATAAATCAAAAATCAGCCGGGCATGGTAGCGCATGCCTGTAATTCCGGCTACTCGGAAGGCTGAGGCGGAAGGATCGCCGGAGCCCAGCAGGTCAAGGCTGTGGTGGCCGGGAGCGGCCACTGCACTCCAGTCTGGGCGACAGAGTGAGACTCCAACTCAAAATAAATAAATAAATAAAATAACATACAACTCTTGGCAATGTTTTGAATAAATGATACAATCACAAGATTCAAAACACAAAATACCCAATATATTGCATAGAAAAACATCTCCCTCTCACCTATGTCCATGTTAAGTGTCCTTCCAGAGACATGCTGGGCACTTTATATGCCAATTTATATATATTAATGGGGCTTTTAAATTTAGGTTGTCCTTGATGTTACTTTGGTTTTCCTCCTGAGATTATATTTGTGCATTTCAGCTGCTATGAGCAAGTTGTCATTTGGTGGACAGCACCCTCTTGTGCATGAAACTGAATTTTCAAGGAAAGTCTGTCAAAAAGTGGATACATTTGTATGAATATTCTTTCATGGAATGACCATGGCAGAAGTTCCTTGAAACCATATGGTCTATCTCCTTCACCTTCAGTAAGTCTGTTATGACCAGCCCCCAAATGTGAGTCATTTTCTTTTTTCTTTTTGAGCTGGAGTTTCACTCTGTCTCCTAGGCTGGAGTGCAATGGCACACTCCAGGCCATGGCAGCCTCAACCTGCTGGGCTCAGGCAATCCTTCCGCCTCAGCCTTCCAAGTAGCTGGAACTACAGGCATGCGCTACCACACCCGGGAAATTTTTTATTTATTGTAGAGGTGAGGTCTCGCCAAGTTGCCCAGGCTGGTCCTGAACCCCTGAGCTCAGGTAATCCTCTCGCCTTGGCCTCCCAAAGCGCTGAGATTACAGGCTTGAGCCACCATGCCCAGCGAGTCATTTTCTTTAAATCCTCAAGAGAAGATATCCCCACACCTGCCTTAGTAATTTTATGGATGTTTTGTGCTTTTCAGCCTCCAAAGCCTTCTCACATCCATAACATTTTATTTGAAATATAATCCACATACCATACAATTCACCCATTCAAAATATATAGCTGGTTTTTAGTATACATACAGAGTTGTACAATCGTCACCACAATTCACTTTAGAGCATTTTCATCGGACCCCAAAGAAACTCCATAGCCATTAGCAATCACGACCCATCTCCCGACCCTAGGCAATCATGGAACTATTTTCTGACTCTGAAGATTTTCCTTTTCTAGATATTTAATAAAAATGGAATCATACAATATGTGGCATGCCTTTGTGACTGGCTTCTTTCTTTAGCAAAATGTGTGCAACATTCAACCTTATGGTGGTGTGTATCAGTACTGTCTTCCTTTTTATTGCTGAATAACATTCCATTGCACTGGGCACAGTGGCTCACACCTGTAATCCCAGCACTCTGGGAGGCTGAGGCGACGGGATTGCCTGAACCCAGAAGTTCTAGACCAGCCTGGGCAACATGGTGAGACCTCGTCTCTACAATAAATCCAAAAATTATCCAAGTGTGTTGGTGCACGCCTATAGTTCTAGCTATTTGGAAGGCTGAGACGGAAGGATTGCCTGAGCCCGGCAGGTCGAGGCTGTGGTGGCCATGAGTGTGCCACTGCACTCCAGCCTGGGTAACAGAGTGAGACTCCAACTCAAAAAAAAAAAAAACCCACACAAAATATATATATTCCATTGCATGGATTGCCACATGTTAATTACCCACGCATCAGCTGATGGACGTTTGGACTGTTTCTACTTTCAGGCTATTCTGAATAATGCTACTGTGGACATTCAATTGTCCTCCTTTTACAGCTGCAGAGATGGGAATCTTCTGAGCTGAAATGCAAAGGCTCACAACATGAGAAGGGGAGGGAAGAAGGAAGGGGAGGGAAGAAGGAAGGGGAGGGAAGAAGGAAGGGGAGGGGGGAAGGAAGAAGGAAGGGAAGGGAAGGGAAGGGAAGGGAAGAAAGAATAAAAGAAAGATAGAACAGAGACCAGGCTCAGTGGCTCAGCCTGTAATCCAAGCACTTTAGGAGGCTGAGGCGAGTGGATTGCTTGAGCCCGCAGGTTCGAGACCAGCCTGGGCAACTTGGTGAGCCCTCATCTCTACAGTAAATTTTTAAAAAGTATTAGCCAGGCATGGTAGCACGCACCTGTAGTTCAGGCTATTTGGAAGGCTGAGGCAGAAGGATCACTGGAGCCCAGCAGGTGGACGCTGGCAACTGCGAGTGTGCCACTGCATTCCAGCCTGGGCAACAGAGTGAGACACCACTTCAAAAAAAAGGAAAAAAAGATGGAGAAGAAGGAAAAAATATATATATGCTGTAGTGGTTAACGGCTTGCACGTGGGTTGAACCTCAGTTATTCCATTTAGGTAACATGAAGACAAATTAACCAGTTAGGAGACTACTTAATATTCCACAGGAGAATTATTCACAAGACTAATCATGTATAGAGGAAAACACATGCTTTAAGAGAAAACCATGAATTATCTTGACTCTAGGGAACCAACATCTGGATTTTCTCACCCTGTGGGGGCTACTTTACAACTCTGTGAATTATAAATAGCTTATATAAGTGCAAAATAATCCTTGCCTATAGATATGCAAATACAGTTCTATTCAGCAGATTACAAATTAACTTCCTTCTCCCAGTGTGGAAGAAGATAGCTTTACCTCCATTTCAACATTCCTTTACCCAATATAAGTTTGTAGAGGTTTTTTGTTGTTGTTGTTGTTTTGAGTTGGAGTCTCACTTGGTCGCCCAGACTGGAGTGCAGTGGCCGCTCCCGGCCACCGCAACCTCGACCTGCTGGGCTCCGGGGATCCTTCCACCTCAGCCTTACAAGTAGCCGGAATTACAGGCTCATGCTACCACGCCCGGCTGATTTTTTGATTTATTGTAGAGATGAGGTCTCACTGCCCAGGCGGGTCTCGAACCCGCGGGCTCAGGCAATCCACTCACCTCAGCCTCCCAAAGCACGGGATTACAGGCTGAGCCACTGAGCACGGCTAAGTTTGTAGGTTTTAAAAAATTATTTAAACTGGTACTAACACCTCGTTAACTTCCTCAGTGAGTTAAATACAATTTTTAACATATGTTCTTTTTTATGTATGATGAGACTCGTGATTTTTCTTTTCTTTTTTGAGACAGGATCTCACTCTCACCCAGGCTGGAGTGCAGTGGCATGATCGTGGCTCACCGCAGTCTCCAACTCCCAGGCTCACAGGATCCTCCTGCCTCATTCTCCAGAGTACCTGGGACTAAATGCGTAAACCACCATGCCTGGCTGATTTTTCTGCTTTTTGTAGAGATGAAATCTTGTTTTGTTGCTGTCAGGGTCCCACTCTCCCAGTGGGGCCTCCAGAATGTTAGGTCAGGCCCGCTGGGGGCATGGGGCGCGTCTGGTGTGTGATCTGATGCCGCATGAAAGATGCAAAGAGTTGCACAGAAGTTAGAGTAGAAAATATAGTTTAAACCGGGCTCCATTGCTCAGCCTGTAATCCCGCGCCTTTGGGAGGCTGAGGTGAGTGGATTGCCTGAGCCTGCAAGTTCAAGACCTGCCTGGGCAACTTGGTGAGACCTCATCTCTATCATAAATCAAAATGAGCCGGGCATGGTAGCGCGCACCTATAGTTCCAGCTACTTGGAAGGCTGAGGTGGAAGGATCCCCGGAGCCCAGCAAGTCGAGGCTGCAGTGGCCGGGAGTAGCCACTGCACTCCAGTCTGGGGGACAGAGTGAGACTCCAACTCAAAAAAAAAAGAATTAAAACTCTTAAGTACACTCTAGCTTTGTCTGCATATGTGTCTGTAACTCAGAAAGGATTTTTACTTCCATTGAATGACTGTGTAATGTTCTTCTATCTTAGGATGTTATTAATAAACGAGACTATAAGCCAGGCTCGGTGGCTCAGCCTGTAATCCCGTGCCTTTGGGAGGCTGAGGTGAGTGTGTAGCAGGGAAAATAGAGAGATCATGACACTGAGACTATTATAGGAAGTGGCATTTTATTACACTGGCTAGCACTAGCAGAGCGGGCCCGAGAATTTCATGCATCCAAATCAAGCTCGAGCACCCCAGAACAGGTGACCTGGGGTCTTATGCCCTCGTTTAGGTAAGGGAGGGGGTGGTGTTGAGTGATTATATATTTCCTTTGGAATCTTACAAGGTTGTACTCAGCAAAATCAGATTTTTCAAAGAACAAATGGTTTCCGGGAACTGCAGGCTTGTCAACT
>NW_007246173.1:229392-239334 GCF_000164805.1 Carlito syrichta
CCAATAATATACTTAAATCTTCCCAGCCCCGAGAACATGTTTTCAAACCAATTGACGATTTTTATGCCTTGCCATTCTTTCACTGGGACATGGGCAAGTTTTTTTTTTTAACATTGGTGGCTATATTCGTTATAACTTTACCATTATTATCTATTTGCAAACAACAATCGGAGCTATTAAATTTACCGCATACTCCTCCTTCTTCCGCCAGCAGGTAGTCCAAAGCTAAGCGGTTTTGATAAATAGCTGCATGCATTTGGGCTGCTGCTGAGCAACAAGCTCAAAAGCCGTGGGTGTTTAGTTATATTTTCTAAGACAGTTTGTAACCTGATAATGCAATTTAGCATATATATATATATATATATATATAGGCGTGCAGCATTTCCGACCGACTCCCATCTTGTGCCCATGTGGCTGGGCCATAAGTATTTATAATTCTCTGGGGTGGCCATTCCTCATTTTTCCAAACCTGGGTCCCTCCTATATTAGGAACTTGATCGAGGGATCGAGCACCTCGGGTTTTGAGCCTTTTATAAAGAGGAACGCCTAGTTCATCCCCCCTTGGGTTAGGCAGAAGGAAAAATCCTGGCTGGATTACTCCTATGTTACATGTGCCTTTTCATAACGCTGGGAGCTGGGCATAGGCAACCTTTCCACATATTCAAAATAGCCCTTTAGTACATTGAGAAGATTTAGTTGCATAAGCAGATGCCTAATACCAAACAGGTTTTGGTGGCCACCAGGTCTGGTGGGTTGAATTCAGTATAATATTCTTTTGCAAGGAGTCTCTCCTACCCATTGAGTATAAGCAGAACCTGCTCTGCTTGAACAGTCTTCTCCAATTACTTTTGAGGAGAGGATCCACTTCTGGGGTCATTATTTGTTCTAACAGTCAAAGAATGGTTCCATTGGAGATTAGTTCCCTTACAAGGCCCCTCTTTAGTCATTAGTGCCCCTCCACATACCCTACAATTGGTGACACCAAGTGTCCGAGCTATATTTTCAGCCGTATTTATAAACAGATTCTGCCTTACTTCCCACGATTGAGGGAAGGGCATCGTTTTGACTGTTGGGCAGTCGGAGGAACTACTAATTGCAGTTTCTTTAATTAGCTGTTCAGCTTCGGGTGAGGGAGTAAAATTCCAACAAACCCAATTTGTGCAAAGTATAGCTGACCATTATGGGTGCAGATATGTTTATCAGTATAACAAGCTTCTGGCTGGGATGAATAACAATGGAAAACCTTTAAGTCTGGCCAGATAGTTTCTATACATTTACATGCTGGGTATAGGGGGGAAGCGGTAGATACCCAGATTAGATAGAAATACATAAAAGCACAAGTAAACTTCCTATCGTAAGAAAGGACGGAAATGCTAGTGAAACCCTTTTCTAACATGATCAATGGGGACAACTGTTAATTCTACAACAAATAAAGTTACAAATGGTTTAGCAAGTATCAAGGTTAACAAAGCAAAACAAAGACTTATCAGTAATGTCCACTGAGTCCTTAAGCCGAATTCTCAATCTTCTGCCGTGCGTGGATCAATTAGCTTCCAGAGTGTGATTGAAGCAGGGCCTGAAGTATCCTCACGCTTCTGGAGCAGGGCTGGATAAATTAGTTCCACGTCCTTCATTGGGTTCCCCGATTTTCTGAATGGTCAGCTTAAGGGGTGTTCTCTCTTAAGCTGAATCTGCGGTGCACTCCCAGTCCTGGAAGGCCAGCTTAGTTCTGTTATACAAAAGAACAGTAAATGGCCCCCTTCAGAGGGGCTTTAGAGATTATACATTTTACTCTTTTACCCATACCATATCACCTGGCTTAAAAGAATGAGCATCCGGAGTTAAACTAATTGGCAATCGTTCTCTGACTTGACAATGGATGGCTTTTAGGACTGAACCTAAGGCCTGCATTTACTGTCTTAGGATAAGCCTTTCTAATTCCTTTAAGTATCCCTGTATGCCTTTAACAAAAGGGGGTGGCCACCCATAAGGAATTACAAAAGGCAAGGAGCCTATTTACTTTATTTAAAGGCCTGTTTTGGGGCCTTTTCCCCTAGCAGGGGCTTTTGTTCACCCCCCTTTGAGACTTCATAGAGAAGTTAGGCATTTAAATTCTCTAGACTAGTATAGAAACTGGACCACCCTTAGGGTCCTCTTTTTTTTCCTCTTACAGTTGTTGATTGGGTCCTTCCTTTCTTCAATTTTTAGCAGCACTTACTTCCCTTGGATGTTTGAATTTCTTCTGGTTCAAGAAGCATCTAAGGAAGTAAGCTCATAAACTGTGATTAAAATTTATCCCAAATAGAAAACACATTTTCTTTTTTTTTCTTTTTTTTTGAGTTGGAGTCTCACTCTGTCGCCCAGACTGGAGTGCAGTGGCCGCTCCCAGCCACCACAGCCTCAACCTGCTAGGATCCTGCCATCATTTCACCTCAGCCTTCCAAGTAGCCGGAACTACAGACATGTGCTACCACACCCAGCTGATATTTTGATTTATTGTAGAGATGAGGTCTTGCTGCCCAGGTGGGTCTCGAAACCGCGGGCTCAGGCAATCCACTCACCTCAGCCTCCCAAAGGCGCGGGATTACAGGCTGAGCCACTGAGCCTGGCTGAAAACACATTTTCTTATGAGCATTTACATTTGTGGCCCCCCTTTCCTTCAGAGGCCTACTGTTAAACAATTTCAAAAGCTTAACAAATTCCATTTCAGGGACTTGGATCCTGAGTGATGAAATACCAAATACCTATGTTTAGTTTACTTATGTCTCCAAAGGATTTCTAGTGATTATTATGCTAACCCGCAAATTGAAATTACACTGTCCTAGTTTTACATCTGATGGAGTTTTCCCTGGATTTGCCAAGGGGTGGGACAGGTTGCCACTTGGCCTGCAGTAGAAACGTTTGAACGCCTTTTAAAACCTACCTATAGGAAATTTATTTATGTCTAACCTGTGCTAGCTACCCTGCCTCAATTATTTATTCTTTAGAGATTTTTCGATCCCATAATCATTTGGGGTGCTGAGGGGTGAAGGTCCATCTTCTGTAATTTCTTCAGAGCTGATAATGGGCGCAGTCCTGCCTAGCCAGAGATCGAAAATCTCTCCCTGTCTGACTTGAGGCGTTTAGTAGTGGCATTATTTGCAGGCACTAGCTGGAATTCTTGCATGACCATTATGTGGGCATGAAATTACTGAACTTTAGCTCAATAGAAGGAATAAAGTCAGTCCTACATTTTGACCGTTGTAGGCAGTGGCTGATTACCTTTTTATACAAAAGCTTGAAGGCCTGAAGTTATTAGCATAGCTTAAATGATAAACTTTAATTTCTGTGGTTTTATTACAAGTACCAGCTTTTGTATTTCTGGACTATAATGGTAGTGTGACAGAATGTTTTAGACTATAATTTGAACTAGGCACTTAAGTAAATTCTATATAAAATTTGAAGGGAAATCCGAAAATGTTTGGAGACTTGCATCCAGAAAAGACTTTATTATGCCTAGATTGTTTATAGAATTTATTTTGTATGTATATTTTCTTAAACTTTCCTTATACCACTTTTGGTGTGCTTATACCATTTTATTTTTGTTTTCTACCCCCTTTAAAAAATTTTTATAACTATCTACTTTGTTATAGGACAGAAATGTACCAGATAAGATTTCCTCTTAGATAAATATATATATATATTTATATTCCTTTCTTTTTTGTTTTCCTGCTAAAACCTTATTTGTATACCAACAACCTTTTTACATTTTTCCTTTGCTTTTTGCTTTCTTTTTTTATTTATTTATAGATAACCTTTTACAGTCATAATTTGAATTTACCTTTTAGTAACTGTTAGGTGAAACGTTTAGTTTTTGGAACACCTTTAATTCCACTGGAGAGCAGGTTTTAAGAGGAAGAAGTTCAGTATGAGCACAAGGGCTAAAAACTTAGCCTTAGTATTAATTAAGAAATTAATTTGGACCCAGCCACATTTATATAGACCCAAGGATTCTCTGGGTGGATGGCATACAGAGTGCTGCGGTGGGCCGTGCCCCTCCCCCTTCAGTCAACAGTCACTATCGCTGAGCTAGGTGTTCCCCCACCACTTCAGGAGAGGGCGCACCATCTCTTTCAGTGGCTTTTTAGTCCAGATATTGGACAAAGTTCTGGGGGCTTAGGCTATTAAGAACAATTGTACTTTAGGTGCCCAGATTGACCACATTCATAGCAGCTGATACCATCCCCTTAGCAGGTTTATCCTTATCAGGCCTCTTTTGGGTGACTGGAGCTTTTGCCTTTAGTGGCAACTGCCAATTTGTTTACCTTTCCTCTGGCTGGTGCTCATTTTGGAGTTCTTCTCCTTTTTTTTTTTTTCTTTCTTAATGTTTCAGTTTCTAAGAACTTTAGAGGCTTTCTATAATTGGGAGTTTTGTATTCCTAGTCCTGAGTTAAGCCTCTGGAGTTTGGCATTTAATATTCTATAGGATATAATCTTGTTTGCAAAGTAGTGAAATAAATTTTTGAAATGACTTTGCATACAGAACTTTTGATCATTTTATTTTTCCTTAGGTCTACAAAGTGAATTTAAATTTTTCCAAATCTTATTATCTGCTAACTTGTAGTGAGTTCAAATTTGACTTTTAAAAAAAAAATGCACTTATTATTATTGTTAAACCACGTAATTTTAATTTGCTCCAATCATTCAAAATTTGTCCTATCGGAGTATCCGAGGACACAGACCACTATACACTCTCTTGGTCACGTTTCTTGAGAACCCAGAATTTGCTCTAACACTTGCAATTTATTCCTCAAAGGAGAATTTTAAAACAAACAAATAAAGTCATAAAGAGCAATGCCAGGAATTCCTGGAACCCTGATGTTTCTCCCAGACTGAGTGTTTTCAGTTTTTCTTTTGCAGCCCTTTTTTTTTTTCTTTTGCTTTATGATTTTCCAATGATGTCTACAAAAATGGCCTGGTATAAAACCTTTTTAGAGTGAACAGACCACATAGATGTAAGATGATTTGCTTTTACTTATTTCTAATTATGAACAGGCAAAATTATCAAAAATTCTCATGAATTACTAAACAGCACCCTTAGTTGTAAGACATGGACAATTAAATGAGCATAGCCCAAAAACGCAAGCATTAGTGTTACTTAGCATTACAATATAAAGTAGGGACTCGGCATACATTACAAGACTCTGAGAGACTTCCTAAGAGTTTTACAGGGACAAGCAGTGGATTACGATTTTAGGCAAGGCCTAAACCTTCAGAAACGGACTTACTTTCAACTAACCTGGCTTTTAGCATTTGAAAACGAGAACAGCCTATTCATTCCCTTAGTTGCCAGAGAAAGATTATCTCCAAGTTGCCTTTAGTTGCCAGAGAAAGATTAGCTTCAAGGCTAGCATTAACTTACACTGCCACAAATCCACTCACCTCAGTCTCCCAAAGGTGCGGGATTACAGGCTGAGCCACCGAGCCTGGCTGAGACTATACTTATAGGCAATTATTTTCAGAGAAATACAGCTGTGTACATAATTTTGTTTTTAAGGAAAATATTTTTTTCTACAGCAACTGTGTTTGGGGTCTTTTGGTCTGTAGACTCCTGTGTGCCACATTTCCACCAGCAATATGTGAGTGATTGAGTTTCTTCACATCCTCACCGGCAATTGGTGTTGTCGTTAATTTTATTTTAGCCAGCCATTCTGTTAGTGTGTAGTGATATCTCATTGAGGTTTTAAATTGCATTACTCTAGTGGCTCACTATATGGAACATCCTTTCATGTGCTTGAAAGGTACATATAGAAACCTAGAAGAAACTTACTTATTCTTAGTTTAGTCTTTTTGCCTCAGCATAACCATTAGAAAGCATTCAGACATTCCACTGAAGAACAAGCAGCCTATGCCATCCCATCCCCCTCGGCAAATCTCCTTCAGATGCAAGACCAGGACAGCCAAAACATTCATGGTTTAGCATAATAATCTCTAGTGAACTTTTAGCCTTCTTGTCAAAGGTCACCCTTTGGCCAAAGTCATAAAAGTAATAATACGACCACCCCCACTTTGGTCAAGGAATTTGTGAGTTGCAAATGTATGAAATTGTGAATTGCAAATGCCTAACAAGTCTCTTGCAGGAATCCCCCCCTCTGGGGTTAACCTAACTTGCCTTTGTGACCTACATGACATGAATAAGCCCCACCATGGCAGTAATCATGTGACTATCCCACCCATCTGCCTGCTGTCCATCACCTAACATCAGTACCTGCACTTGCCTGTCCCTTTGTGATGACGTGAAAGCAGACCACCACCCAATCACCTTAATGATCTTCCCTGCCTGTAATCCCATGCCTTGAGAGGCTGAGGTGAGTGGATTGCCTGAGGCCGCGGATTCGAGACCTGCCTGGGCAACTTGGTGAGACCTCATCTCTACAATAAATCAAAAAATTAGCCGGCCATGGTAGCGCGCACCTGTAATTCCAGCTACTTGGAAGGCTGAGGCGGAAGAATCGCTGGAGCTCCAGCAGGTTGAGGCTGTGGTGGCCAGGAGCAGTCGCTGCACTCCAGTCTGGGCGACAGAGTGAGACTCCAATTAAAAAAAAAAAAGGTGTAGCCATGTGCTCTTTGAGCTACAGCTGTTGCCATGCTTCCTGGCTTTGGTCCCCGCCCCCACCTTTGGGAGGTAAATCTTCTTTCTCCCTTTTCTCTCTCTAACTTACTTTTAAGTACACTTTTCTTTTTCTTAACCTCTTTGTGTGTTGCAATTCTTTGCAATTTACTTGGATCTCTGGGTTTGAGAGACCCAAGAGATTAGAAGAAAACAAAAAGACATTCTAAGAGAACTATTACTATATGAATTCCTACCCCACGTTCACTGTATTTGTTTGCAGTGTTTGTACTTAGAATTTTGTTAAGTTTAATTTTTGTTTGTCTCATAAAATAACTGATTGCTTCCGCAACTGCTGCTAGCAGTATGTGAATGTCAAGTAATAAACCCTTCCCGGACATTCCTTTGCTTAGCCTGCTTGTTGCTAAACCTAGCTTATCTGACATTCCACTCTGCTCATTTAGCAGCTCCCCCATCAATCACAGGTAGCTGAGCGGACCAGACCAATCCCAAGTGCCCCCGTACCCATTAGGAGAAATTAACCTATCATGTAAAAACAAGTTTAAAGTTCTTTCCCCTCCCTCTGTAATGATGTATAAAAACTGCTTGCCATGCTGGATCGGGGCTCTCATCCCTGAAGCTGCTGCTTCGGGCGTGAGCCCAGACTCGAGCCTGAATAATGACCCTTGTGTGTTTGCATCAGAGCTGGCTCTTTGTTGGTCTCTTGGATTCAGAAATTTGGGTTTAACATTTGGAGGCCCCAGCGAGAATTTTTTTATTCCAGAGACCTCCAACCCCAGCCTGTAGGGTCTCCATATGGGCGAGTGCACTGTATTGTCTGTCTGTCTGCTTAATTGTTACTCGTTGTTAGCGCGCTTCTTGTAAGATATCGATATCTATTTTATAAGGCCAGAATAAGGTTAAGCGGACGTGCTATCTAGGACCGCTGGCCAGAGGTCTTGGGAGATGTCTCTCGATCTCAGAGGGAGCCTAGGCGCTGGAAAGCACAGGCACAGAGGGGGGTCCAGGCGCGAGAGGCGCGGACTCAGTAGCTCTCGCACGCAGTGGCAGTCTGAGAGAGGGAGTCGTCTGGTATGCCCCCATTCGGAGGATAGTGCTGTCCTCATATCTGAAGGTAGCCCAGCACCAAGAGGTGTGGGCTTGCCTTCAGATCGGTTTTGTCTTTGTCTCTACGGCCGTAGGAAAGTATATTTTTGTGTTGGTTGTGTTTTTTATTTTATCTGCTGTTTATGTGTGTGTTACTGTGGACGGAAAACATGGGACAGAGACTGACTCTAACTCTTGGCTGATTATTTCTCAGACGTAAAGTAAAGCTGATAATCTGAATGAAATAATTTGAAAAAAAAAAGGGCTGTCCTTCAATGTAAAATGGCCACCTGAGAGCACTTTCTCACTAAGTTTTGCTTTGCAGGTTAAGCATATTATCTTCCTGATTTCCGTTATAGCCGCCCAAATCAGGTACGTAACTGATAAACCCCCCCCAACCCCCCACCCCCCACCCCCGTGGGCAAAATCTTTTCTTCCACCCAAACAGGGCTGACACTCAGAGTCCTGGCCTCACAGGAAACAAAGCCCGGCCTGGGCGGCCGAGGCGCAGTGCGTCAACCCTTGCCCCACTTCCCCTCCCCACTGCGAGCAGGGCGGAGCCTGCGAGCCATAGTCTGCTCTCGGCAGAGAGAAAACTGAGAACAAAGAGGATTAATGAGCATGAGCAAATAAAAAAAAAAAACTTTCAAGGTGAGTATAAAAGCTTACAAATTCTAAATACTGCTGCAAAAGAATTTCTGCTAATAACTAGTTCTATCATTTCATTTTAAAAGTGTATCCTAGAATTTTCAGCCAAAATAAATAATATAAGCAATATAGGATGTATTTAGCCAATATATAAATAATATAAAGTATGTTTTTAATAATACATTTTTGTTCTATAATAGAATGGCTGGTTACAGAAAGCATAGAACAAAAATAGAAAGTTAAAACATGTCAAAGAATGGTATAAGTTCATCGAACATGTTAGGTAAAAGTTAATGGAAACAAATAAAAGAAATTCTGTAAACTCTCGAGGCTAAAAAAGTTAATAGTCTGTGTTGGGGGTATACCAACCTATCAATTGCTAACAGGTGTCTCTCACTTTGAATCTGTTAAAAAGCTGGTTAAGTTATTGTGCTTTGTTTAATGGGACATATGGTCTTCTAAAAACTTGATTGGCGCATATTTTTCAATGTCATCTTGTCTCCTCTTATTTAAGTGGTGTCTTCTCCTAACCCGCTGGCGCTGTTAAAATTTCTGCCTTTTGTTGTTAAGGTTATGGAAAATTGCCTGTTGTGTATAAGACGTGTTACTGGTTATCTTAAACTCTTTCCGGGGACCACTCCCCCTCCCTTCCTTAGCCTGCATTCTCCTTCGTAAATTCTGAAGGAGCTCATTCTAACCCACCTGTAAAGAAACGGAGAAATGCAATGTAAGTTAATGCTAGCCTTAAAAAAAAAAAAAAATAATTTTGTGATCTTTCTCTGGCAACTAAGGGAATGAATAAGCTGTTCTCGTTTTCAAATGCTAAAAGCCAGGTTAATTAAAAGTAAGTCCGTTTCTGAAGGTTTAGGCCTTGCCTAAAATCATAATCCACTGCTTGTCCCTGTAAAACTGTTAGGAAGTCTCTCAGAGTCTTGTAATGTATGCTGAGTCTTTACTTTATACTGTAATGCTAAGTAACACTAATGCTTGCGTTTTTTGGCTATGCTCATTTAATTGTCCACATCTTACGACTAAGGGTGCTGTTTAGTAATTCATGAGAATTTTTAATAATTTTGCCTGTTTAGAAATAAATAGAAACAGATCATTTTACATATTCGTGGTCTGTTCACTCTAAAAAAAAAAAATGGAGAAGAACTCCAAAATGAACACCCGAGGAAAGGTAAACAAATTGGCAGTTGCCACTAAAGGCAAAAGCTCCAGCCACCCAAAAAAAAGGCCCGATAAAGATAAACCTACTAAGGAGATGGTGCGGCCTCTCCTGAAGGGGTGGGGAAACACCTAGCTCAGCGATAGTGACTGTCGACTGAAGGGGGAGGGGCACGGCCCACCGCAGCACTCTGTATGCCATCCACCCAGAGAATCCTTGGGTCTATATAAATGTGACTGGGGTCCAAATTAATTTCTTAATTAATACTAAGGCTAAGTTTTTAGCCCTTGTGCTCATACTGAATTTCTTCCTCCTAAAACCTGCTCTCTAGTGGAATTAAAGGTGTTCCAAAAACTAAATGTCTCACCTAACAATTACTAAAAGGTAAATTCAATTTATGACTGTAAAGGTTATCTATAAATAAATAAAA
>NW_007246173.1:239354-243478 GCF_000164805.1 Carlito syrichta
TAAATAAAAAGGTTGTTAATATAAAAATAAGGTTTTAGCAGGAAAAAAAGAAAGGAATATAAAAATATATATATATTTATCTAAGAGGAAATCTTATATGGTACATTTCTGTCCTATAATAAAGTAGATAGTTATAAAAATTTTTAAAAGGGGGTAGAGAACAAAAAAAAATAAAAATAAAAAAATAAAATGGTATAAGCACACCAAAATGGTATAAGGAAAGTTAAAAAAATATATACATACAAAAGAAGTTCTATAAACAATCTAGGCATAATAAAGTCTTTTCTGAATGCAAGTCTCCAAACATTTTCGGATTTCTCTTCAAATTTTATATAGAATTTACTTAAGTGCCTAATTCAAATTATAGTCTAAAACAATCTGTCAGGCTACCATTATAGTCCAGAAATACAAAAGCTGGTACTTGTAATAAAGCCACAGAAATTAAAGTTTATCATTTAAGTTATGCTAATAACTTCAGACCTTATAGGTTTTGTATAAAAAGGTAATCAGCCACTGCCTACAATTGTCAAAATGTAGGCCTGATTTTATTCCTTTTATTGAGCTAGAATCCAGTAATTTTATGCCCACATAATAGTCATGCAAAAATTCCAGCCAGTGCCTGAAAATAATGCCACTGCTGAAACAAATCTGGACGCCTTAAGTCAGACAGGGAGAGATTTTCAATCTCTGGCTAGGCAGGACTGCGCCCATTATCAGCTCTGAAGAAATTACAGAAGATGGACCTTCAGCCCTCAGCACCCCAAATGATTATGGGATCAAAAAAAAAATCTCTAAAAAATAAATAATTGAGGCAGGGTAGCTAGCACAGGCTAGACATAAATTTCCTATAGGTAGGTTTTAAAAGGCGTTTACACATTTCTACTGCAGGCCAAGTGGCAACCTGTCCCACCCCTTGGCGAATCAAAGGAAAACTCCATCAGATAAAACTAGAACAGTATAATTTCAATTTGCAGGTTAGCATAATAATCACTAGAAATCCTTTGGAAACATAAATTAACTAAACATAGGTATTTGGTATTTCATCATTCAGGATCCAAATCCCTGAAATGAACTTTGTTAAACCTATAAAATTGTTTAATGGTAGGCCTCTGAAGGAAAGGGAGGCCACAACCATAAATGTTCATAAGAAGATTGTGTTGTCTATTTGAAATAAATTTTAATTACAGTTTATAAGCTTATTTCCCTAGACACTTCTTGAACCAGAAGAAATTCAAAACATCCAGGGAAAGTAAGTGCTGCTAAAAATTTAAAAAGGAAGAACCCAATCAGCGACTGTAAAAAAAAAAAAAAAAGGGGGGGGGACCCTAAGTGTGGTCCTGTTCCTATAGCAGTCTAGAGAATTTAAATACCTAACTTCTCTATGAAGTCTCAAAGGGGGGGTGAACAAAAGCCCCTGCTGAGGGAAAAGGCCCCACAACAGGCTTTTAAATAAAGTAAACAGGCATCTTAACTCTTCTTGTTAGGGGCATACAGGCAAACTTAAAAGAATGTGGAAGTCGTGCCTTGGAGCAACAACACACACACACAAAAAAAGCAAAGTTTTTTTAGTTGTTGTTGTTGTTGTTGTTGTTTTTCTTTCTTTTTTTCTTTTTTTCTCTTTTCAAAATCGTTAAACTGTAATTTTGGCCAAATAAGACTTTTTTTATGAAATGGCCAGTCTCTGGGCCATTTGGCCTTTCTTAAACAAAACCCACCTGGGCGGGCCTTTAAAGTTGCAACTTGCCATTCAAAGGGAAATACCTCTAAATGCTATCAACCTTGCCGCTGGGCTAGTGGCAGCCCAGGTGAGGCCAACTGCTGATCCTGAACCAGTTACATGTTTCTGTGTTTATTCACACAATCATACAAGAAATATATATTTAAGCATTTGCCGCATCCTGCCACAAAATGAATGGAGAATAACCTGGGCTTCACTCTCTAGCACATCAATTCTTATAAAAGTATGTCACACCTATTATAAAAACAAAGGAAACTGATGTCTCCTGCCAATGTTTACCTGTTTTAAATTCTCAATTTAAGTTATAACCTAACTACATGTCTTAATGTTTTCAATATAATAATATAATAATTCTACTTTTAATAATTACCGGGCTTCTTGCTTAATATCTACCTTTAAGTTTCTAAGTACAGAAAGCCCTTATCAGGATGGATGATGGCTGCAAATGTTAATGCCTGGAGGAACTAACCCTATCATGCGACTAGATGCCTATCAGCATCTGTTTGCCCCTTCAATGATACAGAAAATACTGGCTTCCTGAGATGAAGAGACTGTGCTTATAACTCTAAGGTGGACTATCCTGTGCCTGGTATAAGAATATATTAGTGACTGGGGTTTTTAATGGCTATACGCTTGCCGCAGCTAGGTGTCATTCCAATGGATGGGTGCCTCCAGTACTGTCCGTCAAGTACGGCGTCCGGCAGATTATTCAGCCTCATCTATGGAGAGCTCTTGCAGTCCTTCAGCCAGGCAGCCTATCTAAATCCGTTGGACAAACTCAGTTATACCATATTAGAGCATACTTGCAATCTCCTTATATATTTCTTATTTAGAGTGAATATCAAACTGTTAAAATTATTTATCGTGCTAATGTTTATAAGATATCTTGTACTGAATGCATTTTACTAATTGTTTAACCAAGGCCTTTTGTAAGAAATTTGTCATTCTCCAGCAACTCCCCTATTTAATGGTCCCCATATCTTTGTCATCCCGTTAATATGCTGAAATGGTTTACAAACATTGTATAAGGTTAATGCTATGTTAGAAAGACAAAAATTTTTTTAGCTACTTAATTTTAAAAATTATAGCATTAATGGCAATTACTACTTCAGTAACAGTTTCAGCTGTAGCTCTATCTAAGGAAGTTCATACAGCTACCTTTGCTAATCAGTTATCTAAGAATATTTCTATTGCATTGGCTACTCAAAAAATTGTAGATTAAAAGTTAAAAAATAAAAGTTAATGCTTTAAAAAAAAAGACAGCGTTAGCAATAAAACAAGAGCTTGCGACTTTAAAAATAAAACTGGCTCTCTGATGTCACTCTGAGTTTCAGTGGATTTGCCTCATTCCTTTGGAGGTAAATAAGTCTGTCCATACTTGGGACAAGATAAAAAAATCATATCCTTAAAATTTAAAATCATTCGGACTTAAATATAAACCTCACTAAATTACATTAAGACATACAGGACATAAGTTGCTAAAAAGCAGTTCCGGTCCTATGAATTGACTAGCTCCATATTTAATAACTTCTCATTGTTTGCTAATCAAAAGTCATTAATGTCTATACTTATTAATGTAAGAATTTGCGGGACAGTAATTCTTGTCTTGCTGTGCCTATTTCCAGTTATTTCCAGAGTATTGAAACGGAACATTTTTCAGCTTAACACCGAGTTTCATGGTTTTGTACTAAAATAATAAACAAAAAAGGGGAAGATGTTGGGAGCCGGCCACGGAGGCCCACTGAGCGTTAGGGATCAGGGAGGGCCGTAGACCCCGAGACCGCTAGGACGTGTTTGGGAGCCATTGACCCCATTTTCCTCCTCTTTTTACCATAAAACACAAGTAACCTAAAGAAACTCTGCTGATCTAAGCTGAAAACTCTGTAACTGTAACAGGGATGGCTTACTCTGAAAACCTATTGTTCCTGTTTCCCATAAAACTGTGGTTTCGGCTTACAAATTAAATATAATTCAAATGCAGGTCACATTTGAGAGCCTTTTATATGGTACAAGCTTCTTTATACAATTTAACAGTATATTTGTAAAATTAGTATACACTTATAGGGAGCAGTTTCAAGCTTTTCAATAATAAAGTTGTCAAAAATGGCTCAGCACAAAGTTTGGGCCACACACCTGAGAGCCCAGCGCGTACTTTAGACTGGGCTGCATTCTTTTAGGCCAGTTTTAACTACAATTAATGTAAGGTTTCAATTATTTTAAAATAGGTCATGCTAACGTCAAAGAATCATGTTAGTTCAAGCATGACCAATCATAATATTTTAAGGTTTAATAAGATACAGTTAATTTTACAAATTTCATTGTCTCTATTTCCTACTGTTATAATTTTAGAGAACAAGAGCAACAACTCAATTGGTTAAAGCATGAT
>NW_007246174.1:0-5203 GCF_000164805.1 Carlito syrichta
TCATCTGCTCGCCCCAGAGGGGGGGGGCCGGACAGAACAAGATGGCTGCCTGCCTCCGAGCAGGCAACAGGATCCCCGCGCCGAGTGGGCAGGACAGTCTCCGTCGCAGGAGCGGTGGCAGCGATCCCAGCAGATCTTCCCTGAAGCGGTTTGATGTGGATCTCATCCGGCCGGGTTGTGATGAGCTACCCGTGCCAGAGGCCGCGGCGGGCGCGGCGGCGGCGACGGCGGCGGCGGCGGCGGCGGGAGCGCTGGTGGGGGGAGGGGCTGCGGCAGCAGCGGGAGAGGACGATGCAGTAAAAATGTCCAGTCCTTGCGATGTTCCAGTGATAGCGATGGCCGAGCTCTGTTTGAGGAGTAGGCTGCGATGCTGGGGTCCCCAGCCTCCCGGGGGCGAGAGTCAGAGACCCACTGCAGATCTCCCTTGCAGAGGGCTTCAGACACCGGGTTGCCAGGTCGCCATCTTGCCTCTCTCTTCATTTCTAATTCTTTTAGGAATTGCCACACTGCTTTCCATAGAGATTGAACTAGTTTGCACTTCCACCAACAGTGTAGAAATGTTCCCTCTTCTCTGTATCCTTGCCAGCATCTGTTGTTTTTGTTTTATTAATGATGCCCATTCTTACTGGATTTAAGTGGTATCTCAATGTGATTTTGATTTGCATTTCTCTGATGATTAGTGAGACTGAGTTTTTTTCATGTATCTTTTGTCTTCTCTTGAAAGTGTCTATTCATGTATTTTGCTCACTTGTTTTTTAGATTAGAAAATAGAGTTTATTTAGAAAATAAATTAGAGAGAGAGAAGAGAGAGAGAGAGATTCACCTCTCCAAGGTATGGAAGGAGGCCAAAGCTAAGAAACATGGCAGTGGTAGCTCAGAGAGCTACATGGACACACCAGAGTTTAGCAAAACAATGGCCTTTTGCCCACTTTTTGATGGGGTTATTTGTTTTTTTTCCTTTCAGCACGTTTGAGTTCCCTGTAGAACCTGGAAGTTAGATCTCTGCTATATATACAGCTGGCATTTTTTTTTTTTCATTCTGTGGGCTGTCTTCCTGCTCTCTTGATGGTTTCTTTTGCTTTGCAGAAGCTTGTCAGTTTGATGAGGTCTTACTTGTCTGTCTTATCTCTTATGGCATGGGTACTTGGGGTTTTGATTAGGAATTGGTTACCAGTTTCAATTTCTATGAGGGTATCTCCTGCATTTTCTAAGGTTCTTATAGTTTGAGGTTTTATGTTTAGGCCTTTGATCCATTTAGAGTTGATTTGTGTGCATGGTGATAGGTAGGAGTCTCGTTTTAATCTTCTGCATGTGGTCAGTCAGTTTTCCCAGTACCATTTACTGATAAATTCTTCTCTCCCCAGTGGTTTTGGTGGAGGCTTTGTCAAAGATGAGTTGGTATAGAAATTGAGGTTTTGCTTCCAGAATCTCTATCCTGGTCCACTGGTTTATTTACCTCTTCTTGTACCAATACCAGGTTGTTTTAATTATTGTAGGCTTATAGTAAAGTTCAAAGTCTGGAAGTATGATATCTCCTGCTTTGTTTCTTTTGCTGAGGATTATTTGGCTATTCGTGGTCATTTTCATTTCCATATGAATTTCTGTATTGTTGTTTCCTGGTCTGAGAAGAATGATGATGGTAATTTAATGGGTATTGCATTGAATCTGTAGATTGCTTTGGGTAGAATAGACATCTTAACAATGTTAATTCTTCTAATCCATTAACATGGGATATTTTTCCACTTATTTGTATCTTCCTTGATTTCTTTGAGCAGTGTTTTGTAGTTTTAATTGTAAAGGTCTTTCACTTATCTGGTCAGGAAGATGTCAAGGTATTTCTTTTCTTTTGTGGCTATTTTGAATGTGATTGTGCTTTTATTTGGTTCTCTGCATGTTTGTTGTTGGTGTATAAGAATGCGACTATTGGCTGGGCTCAGTGGCTCAGCCTATAATCCCAGCACTTTGGGAAGCCAAGGCGAATGGATTGCCTGAACCCGCAGGTTTGAGACCAGCCCGGGACACTTGGCAAGACCTTGTCTCTACAATAAAAAAAAAAAAAATAACCGGGCGTGGTAATGTGCACCTGTCATTCGGCTACTTGGAAGGCTGAAGTGGGAGGATTGCCAGAGCTCCGCAGTTCGAGGCTGCGGTGGCCAGGAGTATGTCACCGTACTCCAGTCTGAGCGACAGAGTGAGAATCTAACTCAAAAAAAAAAGAATGAGACTGTTTTTTGCGGTTTGATTTTATACCCTGAGACTTTGCCAAAGTCCTTTGTCAGTGCAAGGAGGTTTTTTAGAGATTCCTTTGGGTTTTCAAGGTATTGGAGTATATCATCTGCAAAGGAGGATAGCTTAACCTCCTCTTTTCCTATTTGGGCATCCCTGATTTCTTTCTCTTATCTGATTGCTCCAGCTAGGACTTCCAACACTACGTTGAACAGGAGGGATGAGGGTGGGCAGCCTTACCTTGTTCCGGTTTTCAGGGGAAATGCTTCCAATTGCTGTCCATTTAGTAATATGTTGGCTGTGAGTTTATCGTAGGTGGCTTTTACTATTTTGAGAAATGTTCCTTAGGTGTTCAAGGGTTTTTATCAAGAAGGGATTCTGGATTTTGTCAAAAGCCTTTTCTGCATCTAATGCTATAATTATGTGGCTCTTGTTTTTACATCTGTTAATGTATTTCATTACATTTATGGTCTTGTGGATGTTAAACCAACCCTGCATCCTGGGGATGAAGCTTACTTGGTAATGGTGGATAATTTTTGAGATGTGCTGTTGGATGCAATTTGCTGGAATCTTGTTGAGAATTTTTGTATCTATGTTCATCAGAGATATTGGCCTGTAGTTCTCTTTCTTTGTTGGGTCTTTGCCCAATTTGGGTATCAGTGTGATGTTAGCTTCATAAAATGATTTGGGGAGAGTTCTGTCTTTCTCAATTGCCTGGAATACTTTCAGTAGGATTGGTATAAACTCACCTTTGTATGCTTTGTAGAATTCCACTGGAAAGTTGTCTGGTCCATGGTTGTTTTTTTTTTTTTTTTTTGGTAGGTAGTTTTCTTATGATGGAGTTACTTTCCCTTGTTGTTATTGGTCTCTTTAGGGTCTCAATGTCTTCTTGTTTTAACTTTGGGAGGTTGTGTGATGTCAGAAAGTTCTCCATTACATTTAGGTTTTTGACTTTGTTTCCATACAGGTGTACCGAGTGATCTCTGATAACCTTTTGTATTTCTTCAGGGTCAATTGTGACTTGATCTTTTGCATTTCTGATTGTGATTGTTGGGCTTTTTTGTCTCTTTTTCTTGGTCAATCTAAGAGTCTGTCAGTCTTGTTTATTCTTTCAAAGAACCAACTTTTTTGTTTCACTGATTTTTTTTTTTCTATGATATTTTTGTCTTCTAAGTCCCATATTTGGGTTTTTACTTTGGTAATCTGGGTTTTTCTGCTGAAGTTAGGGTTTTGGTGGTCACGCACCACACAGATTCGTTCTTATGCACACTCACTTGTGCAGAGACACACAACTGTGACTGGTTCTCTTGCCATCTTGCCCCTCTGCTCCTAATTTTTCTTGCATAAGTGAAAATCCCTGTAATACCTGACTATAAACACTATATTTTAACACACTTGTCTATTAACCATTCAACAGCCTATGTCCCAAGTGCTCTAAGTACACTGAAATACTTTCAAAAAGTCGGGACTTTGGAGCAATGGGCCTGCAATTTGCCACCCATCTTTAGGATAGCAAGAGAAAGTTGTCAGTCTTTGCAACAGGAGACAAAGTAAGGGCAGGTATGGACTTGAAAGAAAAAATGATTTATCTACTCATACCACATGTGTGGGTTTTCTCCACACCAAGCAATTATCCAGTGTTCTACAGACACCCCTGGGTATCCTACAATTCAATTAAGTTCTGACACTATCTATCTGGAGTTACATCAAATCTCACAAATTAAAGGGCTTAATCCCACAAGACTGCCCCCACTACAGATACCAATTGCAAATCCCAGGTTTCAACTGTACTTCTGACTGCTGGTTATAAATTAAGGGTTCCCACAACCCCCTCCATAGTTTCAATAATTTCCTAGAAAGTTTCACAGAATTTAGGAAGATTTCATTCAAAAATGTGAAAAATAATGGTGAAAAACTGAAAGTACTCTCCTGAGGTTAGGGACAAGGATACTCACTTTTGCCTCTTCAATTTATTCAACATTATGTTGGAAATTGTAGCCAGTATAATTGGATGAGAGAAAAAAGACACCCAAATTGGAAAGGAAGAAATAAACTATCTTTATTTGCAGATGACATGATCTTATATATAGAAGATCCTAAAGAATTATTTGAAAGCAGTATTATAAATAATAAATAAATTCAGCAAAATTATGGTATACAAAATCAACATACAAAAATCAGTTCATTTCTATGCATTATCAATGAACAATCTGAAAGGCAATTCCATTTACAATAACAACAAGAAGAATAAAATAGATATAAATTTACCAGGGAGGTATAACACTTCTACTCTGAAAACTACAAAACATTGATTAAAGAGATTAAAGAAGGCTTAAACAAATGTAGAGATACCTCACATCCATGGATAGGAAGACTTAATGTTACTAAAATGATAATACTCTTAAAGTGATCAACAGTTTGATGAGGTTCCACTTGTCTACCTTTTATGGCATGGGCACTTGAGGTTTTGATTAAGAATTGGTTGCCAGTTCCAATTTCCATAAGGGTGTCTCCTGCATTTTCTAAGGTTCTTATAGTTTGAGGTTTTACGTTTAGGTCTTTGATCCATTTAGAGTTGATTTTTGTGTATGGAGATAGGTAGGGGTCTTGTTTTAATCTTCTGCATGTGGTCAGTCAGTTTTTCCAGCATCATTTACTAAATAAGTTCTCCTCTCCCCAGTGGTTTTTGGTGGAGTTTTGTCAAAGACGAGTTGGTTTAGAAATTGAGGTTTTGCTTCTGGAATCTCTATCCTGTTTCATTGATCTATATGCCCGTTCTTGTGGCAACTGTTCAGCCCATCAAAAGTAGACTGGATTTTTAAAAATGTGGTACACCAGCCGGGCTCGGTGGCTCAGCCTGTAATCCCGCGCCTTTGGAAGGCTGAGGTGAGTGGATTGCCTGAGCCCGCAGGTTCGAGACCCACCTGGGCAGCGAGACCTCATCTCTACAATAAATCAAAAAATCAGCCGGGCGTGG
>NW_007246174.1:5247-43180 GCF_000164805.1 Carlito syrichta
TTCCGGCTACTTGGAAGGCTGAGGCGGAAGGATCGCCGGAGCCCAGCAGGTCGAGGCTGCAGTGGCCGGGAGTGGCCACTACACTCCAGTCTGGGTGACAGAGTGAGACTCCAACTCCAAAAAAAAAAAAGTGGTACACCAGGCGTGGTGGCTTAAACCTGTAATCCCAGCACTTTGAGAGGCAGAGGTGAGAGGATTGCCTGAGCCCACGGGTTTGAGAACAGCCTGGGCAACTTGGCGAGACCTCATCTCTGCAATAAATCAAAAAATTAGCCGGGCGTGGTAGCACGCACCTGTAGTTTCAGCTACTTGGAAGGCTGAGGTGGAAGGATGGCAGAGCCCAGCAGGTCAACACTGGAGTGGCCATAAGCATGCCACCGCACTCCAGTCTGGGTGACAGAGTGAGATTCCAACTAAAAAAAAAATATGATACATATACATAATGAAATATAAAGCAGTCATAAAGAAGGACAGAATTATTGACTTTGCAGTAACTTGGATGGATTTAGAGTCTGTAATACTCAGTGATCTATCTCAGAAACAAAGAACTGAGTACCATATGTTCTCACTCATAAGCAGACCCTGAACAATTATCACAATACTATAAGAAAGGGATTGACAATAGTGGGAAACTGCCAGGCGAGGGAGTGGACAGAGGATACACTTCATCAATAAAGATACTTGATCTCAAACCAGGTGATGTAGGGACCAAAATGAGGCCTAAACTTAACCTGAACCATGACCATTTGTATTCCTAATCCTGAATTGTTCCCCACATCTCTAAAATAAATTTTTTTTAAAAAAGTGATCTACAGATTTATTGAAATCTCTACCAAAATTCCTTTTGCCTTTCCTTGTAAAAATAGAAAAGTTGATCCTAAAAAGTCATTTGCAATTGCAAGGGCCACAAAATAGGCAAAACAATCTTAAAGGACTCATACGTCTTGATTTCAAACTTACTCCAAAGCTATAGTAATCAAGCAGTGTGGCAGTATCATAAGAATAGACATATAGACCATTGGAATATAGTCAAGAGTATAGAACTAAGCTTGTAATGCTATGACCAACTGATTTTCAACAAGGGAGCCAAGACCATTCATCATGAAAATAATAGTCTTTTTAATTGGTGCTAGAAAAACTGGGTAGCCACATGCAAAAGAAAGAATGAAGTTGAATCCCTACCACATACCATCTACAAAAATTAACTCAAAATGCATCAAAGACATAAAAGTAAGAGCTAAGACTATAAAACACTTAAAATAAATCATAAGAGTACATTTTCATGACCTTGGATTTGGCAATGGATTCTTAGATATGATACCAAAAGCATAAGTAACACACACACACACATATATATTCATAGACTTCATGAAAGTTTTTAAAAAATCTTTTGTGCATCAAAGGACACTATCAAGCAAGTGAAAACATGTCCCACATAATGGGAGAAAAAAATTGCAAATAATATATCTGATAAAGGTCTAGTATCCAGAATATTTAAAGAACTCTTAAAATGCAGCAACAAAAAGACAAGTAGCACAATTTTAAATGGTCAAAGGATGAAGAGACATTTTTCCAAAGAAGATTTACAAATGGCCGATAAACACATGAAAAGACGTACTATATCATTAATGATCACAGAAATGAACATTGAAAATCAAAACTAGCTCGGCTCGGTGGCTCAGCCTGTAATCCCAGGACTTTGGGAGGCAGAGGCGAGTGGATTGCCTGAGCCTGGAGGTTTGAGACCCGCCCGGGGCAACTTGGCGAGACCTCGTCTCCACAGTAAATCAAAAATTAGCCGGGCATGGTAGCGCACACCTGTAGTTCCAGCTACTTGGAAGACTGAGGCGAAAGGATCTCCAGAGCCCAGTAGGTCGAGGCTGCAGTGGCCAGGAGCGGCCACTGCATTCCAGTCTGGGTGACAGAGTGAGATTCCAATTCTAAAAAAAAAAACCAAAGGAAAAACCACAATGAGAAAGCACTTCACACCAACTAAGATAGTTATACTTTTTAAACAAACAGAAAACATTGTGTTGATGAAGATTCAGTGAACTAGAACCTCATGTATTGCTTGTAGGAATGTAAAATGATATAGTCATGGTGGAAAACATTTTGGCAGTTCCTAAAACAAATTAAATGTAGAATTACCTTATGACCCAGCAATCCCACTCCTAGGTATATACCCCAAAGAGTTGAAGACATAAACATTTATATACAAATGTTCATAGCAATAGTATTCATAATAGCTGAAAAACTGGAAACAACTCAAGTGTCCATCAACTGACGAATTGATAAACAAAATGTAGTGCATCAACATAATAAAATGAAACCATAAAAAAATGAAGTATTGTACATGCTACAACATGGCTGAATCTTGAAAACATTGTGCTAAGTGAAAGTAGCAATTCACAAAGGCCACATCTTGTATTATTCCATTTAAATGAAATATTCACAATAGGTAAATTCATAGACACATAAAGCAGATAATGGTTGCCAGGCTCTGGAGGAGGAGGAGCAAAAATGACTGCTTATGGATATGAGGTTTCCTTTTGAGTGATGAAAATATTCTGAAACTAAATAATGGTGATTGTTGCACAATATTGACTGTGGATGTGCTAAAACCACTAAGTTGTACACTTAAAATGGTTAAAATGGAGAACTTTATGCTATGTGAATTTTACCTCAATTTTTTTAAAAGTAAAGAAATGGAAACTGTAATTTGGAAGTGTATCAACTTTGGGATCTAATACTCATAAATAGTAATTTTAATTTGTGTTTAGTAGATTTGTTTCAAAATTGGTCAGTTTTTTAAAAATCCTTGTTTGATGGTCCCATACTGCCAGATAATATAGCTTGCATTTTTTTACCAAGTGGTTTGGAGCATGTCTAGGAAACCCGAATTGTTTGTCTTGTGGAAAAAAATAAAAACATAAAAAATGAAAAGAATTTCTTCTGTGTGACATAGGACTAGGCAATCTACAGTTTGCAGCTTATTTTTGTACAACCCACAAAAAATGCTTTTACATTTTTCAATGTAAAAATAACAGTGAATAATATTTCTGGATATATGAAAATTACACAAAATTCAGATTTCAGTATCCATAAAAAAGTTTTATTAGAATATGGCAACACTCACTTGTTTATGTATTGTCAATGACTGTTTTTGCCCTACAGCAGTAGAGTTGAATAAATAGATGCAACAAAGATAATATGAAATGCTCTTATCACCCTGTACTGCTGCTGAGCACACTACAAACTACAGTGACAGTTATTAACCCCACAGCATTCTCAAGCAACACACCTATTGTAGTCCTATGACATTTTTTGTTACCAGTGTACACCCATCATGTCAAACAAGAAGGGAAAAGTGGGCTTTGAATGTGCTCCTTCAAAGCACAGTGAAGTACTTTGTCTTGAGTGATAAAAATGTTCTGGAACGAGATCGTGGTGATGATTGCACAACACTGTGAATGTGCTAAAAGCCATCAAGTTGTATACTTTCTGTTTTGAATGAGAAGGCAAAGCACTGTGTTTATTATGTAATGAAACTATGGCTTTTGTGCATATATCTATATATCTCTATCTCTATTTATATCAACATTGCCAGACTAAGAATTCATCATAATAGTCTCAACTCACAGAAAAACAACAGTCAGAAAACTTAGAAAATTTAAAATAGAATATTTCATCACAGATGAAGTTCTTGAGAAAAATGAAAAGGAGGCTGTAACCAAAGTAACTTTCTGAGTGGTCCATCTGTTAGCCAAGCAAGGAAAGTCATTTACTGATAGTGAGTTGATTAAACCATGTTTGACTGTAGCTGTCAGCAAAAGAAATAATACAGAGGACTGAGAAAATAAACTTGTTTAAGACTATTACATTTTTTGTTTTTGAGTTGAAGTCTCACTCTGTCACCCAGGCTGGAGTGCAGCCCCTGCTGGGCTCAGGCGATCCTTCTGCCTCAGCCTTCCAAGCAGCCGAAACTACAGGCACATGCTACCACATCCGGCTAATTTTTTGATTTATTGTAGAGATGAGGTCTTGCCAAGTTGTCCAAGCTGTTCTCAAACTCATGGACTCAGGTAATCCCCTCACCTTGGCCTCCCAAAGTGTTGGGATTACAGGCTTGAGCCAATACGACCAGCCAGTAGCCAATTTTTAAAAAAAGAAGTAGCAAATGGGCCAGGTGCGGTGGCTCGAGCCAATGATCCCAACTCTTTGGGAGGCTGAGGAGAGAGGATTGCCTGCGCTCACAGGTTTGAGATCAGCCTGGGCAACATGGTGAGACCTAGTCTCTACAATAAATAAAAAAATTAGCCAGGCATGGTAGAGCACATCTGTAGTTCTGGCTACTTGGAAGGCTGAGACAGAAGGATCGCTGGAGCTCAGCACGGTTGATGCTGGGGTGGCCATGAGCTGCCACTGCCCTCCATCCTGGGCAACAGAGTGAGACTCCAAATTAAACAAAAAACAAAAAAACAAAAAACTTTTCATATGGCCTATCATGGGACTTCTCAGCCTCCATAATCTCATGAGCCAATCCCCTAATAAATCCATTCTCATGTATTTATATGTATATCTTATTGCTTCTGTCTCTCTGGATAACTAATACAAATTTTGTTACTGAGAGTGGGATATTGCTATAACACATACCTGAAAATGTGGAAGCAGTTTTGGATCTGGAAGAGGTTGGAACAATTTTGAATTGCATGCTAGAAAAGCCCAGAGATTGGCTGAGCTCAGTGGCTCAGCCTGTCATCCCAGCACTTTGGGATGCCAAGGTGAGTGGATTGCCTGAGTCCACAGGTTTGAGACTAGCCCAGTCAACTTGGCAAAGACCTTGTCTCTACAATAAATAAAAAAATATCAGCCAGGCTTGGTAGTGTGCACCTGTAGTTCCGGCTACTTGGAAGGTTGAGGCGGAATGATCGCTGGAATCCAGCAGGTCGACATTGGGGTGGCTGTGAGCATACCACTGCAATACAGCCTGGGCGATGGAGTGAAACTCCAATTAAAAAAAAAAAAGCCTAGAGGCCATTAACAGAGAATTAAAGGTGTTTCTGGTGAGCTCTCAGAAGAGGAAGGCTATAGAGAGTGCTCAGTCTTCTTAGAGATTATCTAAGTGGTTGCATTCAGAATGGTGGTAGAAATATGAAGAGTAAAGGCCATTCTAACGAGGTCTTAGATGAAAATAAGCAATATCTTTTCAGAAACTGGAGAAAAGTCATCCTTGTTACAAACTGGCAAAGGACTTGTGTGTCCGTGTCCTAGTATTTTGTAGAAGGCAAAACTTAAACATGATGAACTAGGACATTGGTGAAAGCAATCTTTAAGCCAAGTTTTCAAGTACTCAGGGTGTTGCATGGCTTCTCTTGACTGCTTATACTAAAATTCAAGAAGAGAGAATGAAGTAAAGATGGAATTTATAATCAAAAGGAAAGCACAACTTAAAGATTTGGAACATTTTCAGTCTACTCATATTAAAAATGAAAATGTGTGTGTGAGAGAGAACATCAAGGGTGTGGCAAATCAAAAGTCTGATATGGATATTAGTATGGATAGAAGAAAGCCAGACACTGTTCATTAAGACAATGGAAGAAAGACCCCACAGGCATTTCAGGACTTTGAGGCTGCCACTCCTATCATAGGCTCAGAGTGTCAGGACCTTGAAGATGGAATGGTTTCAAAGGAGAATCCCAGGCTATCCATGGGACCTCAGGGTTCACTGCTCAAGGCCACCTAAAACTTCTGCTTCCAGAATTCTGGCACAGCACTCCTCAGCTGCCCCAGCTGTGGCTCAGAGAGGTCTGTGGCAGCTTAGGTTGCCACTTTGGAGGGCACAAAGGTGGCATCTACTTGGTGCTAACTCTGCAGGTATGGAGAGTACAGAAGTTATGGAGGCATGTCTACCTCCATCTAGATTTTAAAGGATGCCTCACAGAGCCTCAGAGCCTAGGAAAAGGACTGCCACCATAGAGAGGCAGTGTCGCCATAGAGAGTTCATACCAGGGCAGTTCTTAGTAAGGCCATGAGGACAGAGCCATGCCCAAGACCCCAGACCTGTAGAGTGACCAGCATGCAATGCCAGCCTGAAAGAGCCACAAGCACCCAAATCCAACCTCTGAGAGCTGCAGTGTGGGCTTCGGCAAAGCCAAGTGGAATCCTTGGGAGGCTTAGGAGCTCAATCCCCATCCCAGTATTTCTGGAAGGCAGGACATAGAGTCAATGATGATTCTAAAGCCTCAAGATTTAATATTGTTTTTCTTTCTGGGTTCTGGATTTTATTGGGATCTATTATTCCTTTTTTTTCTTTCTTTTATCTCCTTCTAAGAATGGGAATGTCTATCCTATGCCTGTCCCATCATATGTTTTGGAAGTACATAACTTGTTTGATTTCACAGGCTCACAGTTAAAAATTTCTCTCAGTATGAGTATCTTGAGCGTCACCCAAGTATGGATATATAGACCAATAGACTTGAGTTTCATTCGTATATGATTTAAATGATATTTAACTTAGACTTATTTGGAGTTAGATTTTAAAGTTGATGCTGGAATGAGTTAAGACTTTATATGTGAGAAATACATGAATTTTTAGGTGGCCAAGTTGGAATGTTATAGTTTAAATGTTTGTATTCCCTTCCAAATTCATGTTGAAATTTAATTCTCATTATGATGGTATTAAGAGGGGCCTTTGGGAAAGTGATTAAGTCATAAGGGTTCCACCTCATAAATGGATTAGTGCACTATTAAAAGGCAGGAGGAAATTAGCTTAGGCTGTTTTTTGCTCTTCCACCTTCCATCACGTGAGGCTGCGGCAACAAGGGGCCATCTTGGAAGCAGAGAGCAACCCTCACCAGACACCAAATGCAGGTGCCTTTATTTTGTACTTTCCAATCTTCAGCACTGTAAGAAATACATTTCTATACTTTATAATAAATTACTCGGTCTGTGGTATTTTGTTACAGCAGCACAGACTAAACAACCATTTCAACAATTAGTGTTTGAATCATAAGTAATGTCAATCTGCTCCATGTACTTCTGGTATACCAAAAGCTAAAACAAAAAGTGGTATCATTCCTTTAATACAAATTTGCACTGGACATATTTTTCAAGTTCAAACTACCATTCCAATGGTATTTTGTATACCTCAATACAAGTATAAGGGAAATTTACATTTTTCAAAATTCATTTAACCATGCAATTGAACTTTCACATAATCTTCAATTTGAAGTGATTATCTATAATGCAAAGACTTGTAAAAAAGCAAATATTGCCAGGCGTGGTAGCTCACTGTAATCCCAGCACTTTGGGAGGTGGAGGCTGGAGGACTGCCTGAGCCCAGGAGTTAGAGACCAGCCTGGGCAACTTGGTGAGACCTAATCTCTACAATAAATCAAAAAATTAGCTGGGCGTGGTGGTGCACACCTGTGATTCTGACTACTTGGAAGGCTGAGGTGAAAGGACGCCTGAGGCCAGCTGGTGGAGGCTGTGGTGGCAGTGAGTGTGCCACTGCACTCAGCCTGGGCAACAGAGTGAGACTCCTACTCAAAAAAAAAAGCAAATATCAAGAGGAGAATCTAATAGAATTGTATAAATGCCTTCCAGGTTATGAACATGCTCAATTAAAATCATATGCTTATCTAAGACCAGGAACAAAGAAAGATGCCGACTCTTACCACTACTATTCAGGAAAAGTACTGAGAATTCTATGTGGAGCAATTAGAAAAGAAAAAGAAATAAAAAGCAGTGGGGTGGGATTTGAATAGATATTGGTCAAAGTATACAAAATTTCAGTTAGATAGGAGAAGTAAGTTCAAGAGATCTATTATACAACATGATGACTATAGTTAATAACAATGAATTGTACTCTAGAAAATTGCTAAGAGAGTAGTTATCATTAAGAAACTATAACTATGTGAGGTAATACATATGTTAATTATCTTGATTTAGCTATTCCACAATGCATACATAATTCAACACCTCATGTTGTATATGACATATACAATTTTTATTTGTCAATTAATTTAAAAATTAAAAAAGGAAGACAAATTGGAAAGGAAAAAACAAAATTATATGTGTTTGCTGATGACATATGGCGAAAACCCTGAAGATTCTTTAAAAAAAAACTTATTAGCACTAATAAACAAATTTAGTGAAGCTGCAGAATACAAAATCAACACTCAAAAACCAGCTACATTTTTATACACTAGTAATGACCAATTTGAAAAGGAAATGAAGAAAAAAATCCCGTTTACCCTAGCATCAAAAAGGATAAAATACTTAGGAATAAATTTAATTAAGGAAGTAAAAATCTTACACATTGAAAACCTCAAAACATTGATGAAAAAATTAGAGAAGACACAAATAAATGGAAAGACACCCCATGTTCGTGGGTTGGAAAACTTAATATTGTTAAAATGTCAACTACTCAAAGAGAACTACAGATTCAATGTAATCCCTATCAAAATCCCAATGACTTTTTTTTTGCAGAAATAGAAAAAATAAAATAAAATTCCCATGGAATCTCAAGAGACCTGAAATAGCCAAAACAATCTTGGGGGAAAAAAAAAAAGAGGAGGAAACCTCACATTCTCTGATTTCAAAACATACTACAAAGCCACAGTAATTAAGACATCATGAAACTGGCATAAAAATAGATATATAGACCAATAGAACAGAATTGAGAGCCTAGAAATAAACCCTTGCTTATATGGCCAAATTATATTCAACAAGGGTGCCAAAACTGCCCACTGGAGGAAGGACAGTCTCTTCAATAAACGGGGTTAGGAAGCTGGATCTTGTTAAATAGATTTATGGGAAGCCATTATTTTGGAATAGGCTCGTGCACTAGACCCTGCCAGACTAGACAAACCAGGATGGAGTTACTTGTGCTAAGTACCACATAATCAAATTGAACTTTGAGATAGGACAGTTTTTCCAAAAAACAGGAGATTTACTGCAGCCACCCAGAAGGGGACCAGTTTAGCTGAACCAGCATGATAGGGGAGCCCCCTCTGATTTTAACCTTGTAAGAACAGTAACTTTGAAATGGCCAATCCACTGTTTGTCCTTATTTCTGCTCTATTCAGCCTATAAAGCTGTCTTGGTCTGCTTAGTATTGATATAACACAATACCAGAATCTGGGTAATTTATTTCAAAAAGAAGCTAATTGTCACTACAGATGTTGCCAGTAGCAACCAGACAATGAGAGTCACTGGTGGCAAAGAAATTCACCCAAGTCAGATTAAAGTGGAAAAACAGGTTTATTGAATACACTGCAAGGGGAGCAATGAGCAGAACACTGATAAAAGAGCTATTCATACTGGCAGTGGCTTGAGGTTCTTCCCAGTGGAGTCTGACCTTTTGGCCAGGGTGAGCTTTAGGAGTGCCATCATGCATTAGGGTTCCCACCATGCAAATGAGGCAGTTCTGATTGGTTGGTGGTCAACTTTGATCATTGATCAGTTGAAGGTTAACACAAGGTGGCTTTGTATACAGTGACTTTCACACTTATTTAGCTCATGGTTCCGCAGACTGGAAAGTACAAGAAGCATGGTGCCAGCATCTGCTCCACTTCTGGTGAGGCCCTTTCAGGCTGCCTCATAACGTGGCAGAGAAAGTCAAAGGGGAAGCAGACACCCTTGAATAGGCAAAACCCGAGGGGCATCTTGGCTTTATAACAGCTACTCTTGGGGGAGTAGAGCCCTGAGAACTAATTCAGTCTCTCAAGAGCAGGAACTCACTCAATATCCAGGGAATAGCTGCAAGCCTTCATGAGGGATGCGCCCCCTTGTCCCAAAAAACAGGTCCCACAACACACTGAGGGGCAAATTTCAACTTGAGTTTTGGTAAGGACAAACTCAAACCCATCTCATCAAAGCTCTAATTCTATTTTACAGAGCAGCATGTTCCCTAATTCATGAGTTGCTAATAAAAGCCAATTCTATCTTTAGATCAAATTGGTTGTGATTTTGTTTTTTTGGAATATGCATATACAAAAGAATGAAGTTGGACCCTTATCTTAGACTGTTTATAAAACTCAACTTAAAATGGATAAAAAATCTAAAAGGTGGACTTAAAATTCTTAAACTCCTATAAGAAAATATAGGAGAAAAGCTTGAGAACATTGGATTTAGCTATGATTTATTGGCTATCACACCCAAATCATTGGCAACCCCACCAAAAATAGACAAATGGGACTACAGCAAACTTAAAAACTTCTGTATGCCAGTGGAAACAATCAACAGAGTGAAAAGGTAACTTACTTAAATGGCAAATAATGTATTTTATAAGACATCAATATCCCGAATGTGAAAGATAATAGATGATTTATGTTCATAAAATGGAAAGAAATCTGCTAACATGACCAAGAGCACGTACTAGGAAGCAGACGTGACCAAAAACAGGTTAGAATGACATGATGATAGTCACGTCGTCTTAGGAAAAATAAAACTTAGAAATAAGGAAGCTGAAGCCCTCCAATCAAATAGCAACAAGTACTTATTTCAACCTTATTTGGACCAAAAACTGCTTAGACGACGTCCGGGAAAAATTGTGACCTCTGTATTACTTAGTCAATGAGGAATCAGGGGATAGATTTGCACCCTAGGAAATAAAAAGCTTGTTGTAAAAGGCGAAAGATTTATATGATCTGAAGAGAAACTTAGAGGAACTCAAATCATTCTACAAAAAAGATACCTGCACACACGTTTGTTGCAGTTCTATTCACAATAGCAAAAACATGGAACCAACCATGTTGCCCATCGAAGCTGGACTGGAAAGAAAACGGAATATTATGCAGCCATAAAGAAGGACAAATGTGGACTTCGCAGCAACTTGGATGGATTTGGAGTCAATCATACTCAGTGATCTATCACAGAAACCAAGAACAGAGTACCATATATTGTCACTCATAAGCAGACCTTGAACAATTATAATACTATAAGAAAGCGTTTGGCAGTAAGGGGAAACTGTCAGGGGAGGGGGTGGGATTGGCAGTTGAAGGAAGCTGCTAGGGGAGGGAGGGGCATACCTCATCGACAAGGGTACTCGCATAATCAATATTTGTATACCTAACTCTGAATATACCACATCTTTATAATAAAAAATAATAATAAAAAGAAAAAAAAAAGCTGTTGCAACCACTTTGGGTGTGCCTGCCCACCAGACACCTGATCTTGTAAGACCATTATTAAACTCTCACTTCTGCTACACTCCACCTCTCTGTGTCCATCCTTTGATTTTGGACAGGTGAGTTTGTTTCTCACAATTTGGAGGCTCATTTGGGATACTGTGTCTGTGGGAGGGGAACCTCAGCAGAGGGGGAGACACGTCCCACCCGATTTCGGGTGGCCTACTTTGCTTGGGTGTTTCCGCTGCTCGAAGGACTGCAGATAAGCCAAGACTGTTGTTCCAGAGGCAGCAGAAATGACACAGGGAAGGGAAAAAAAAAAAAAAAAAAAAAAGGCACCACAGCAACCAGGCAAACTTGTGCAGGAGCCAAGGTAGGAAAAATTGGACTATACATGCTGCTTTGGTGGTTGGGGCATTCTCGGAGGTTGAGTGCGTGCGTGACTGAGACGTATCACAGATACGAAGCAAGTCCCGATCCGCAGTTCTGTTCTCCCAGAAGGGAAATGGCAGGAGATGGACGAAGTGAATCTTGGGGTATGTAAGAAACCTCCGATGAGTAGGGTGGTTAAGTGCATAGGTAAACTCGGGTATGGGCATCAACCAGGGAATATGAGAAACTCCTAGTAAGTGGATTTAAGTATTCAAGTTAGCCGAGAATGAAGAATAAAAATTCTAGGCCTAGGGAACCCAAGAAAGGGGAAGATTAAAATTATCCCTCTTAACATTACCTCGGATAGTCCATTGGGGAAATGTTGAGGTCGGGGGGATAGCACTTGTACCAAAAACAAAGGGAATGATCAGGAGGGCTGCAACGTCCATATGGAAGTGAAAACATCCCCCAGGGCTGGGTGGTCAGGTAGCTGAGCAGAAGTACCCAAATGTAGATCCTGGGTGGAACAATAATGATCAAAAGAACAGGACAAAAATGGGCCAGACGCGGTGACTCAGTCTGTAGTTCCAGCACTTTGGGAGGCTGAGGCGAGTAGATTGCCTGAGCCTGTGGGTTTGAGATCAGCCCGGGCAACCTGGCGGGACCTCGTCTTTATAATAAAATCAAAAATTAGCCAGGCGTGATAGCGCGCACCTGTAGTTCCAGCTACTTGGAAGGCTGAGGCAGAAGGATCGCGGGAGCCCAGCAGGTGGAGGCTGCGGTGGCTGGGAGCGTGCCACTGCACTCTAGTCTGGGTGACAGAGTGAGACTCCGACTCAAAAAAAAAAAAAAAAAAAAAAAGGACAAAAACGCAGGATCTGAGAAGGTTAATAACTAAGGGAGTCAGAGAATCAAACTCAAATTCTCAGAATGTCTCTAAGGCTTTTGAGGCTCAACAAGGAAAAAACTCCAATTGCCCATCAAAAACCTGGCAAAAATGAACCTGATAACACCCCAGGTGAATATTAGGGTGCTGAAACCCAAATTAATTTATTAATTAACACAGGTGCCAGCTGTTTGGTCCTGGCCATCTATGTTGGAATTATAAATTTCAGAGTCCAGATAGTTAACCTGCAACTAGAGAGTTAAATAGAGGATTCTAAACTCTATCTACTCCTCTCTTCTGCCTGCTTTAAATCTGCTAGTAACTAAACTACTGGCGTTGAGATAAGCTCACTGTTTCAAGGTTAAATAAAAAATTTTTGTTTTTCTTATACAGTTCAGCCATTCTAATTAAAATGTAAACACTGAAAATTCATTTAAACCTGAAAAAAAAGGTAAAAAGGAGGGAGGTTAAAAAATAATTAGCCAGGAAATAACTTAAAATAATAACTAGCCTGTCGAAGATCTCAGTTTTCATAAGTAATCAAGCAAACTGCTGTAAATTAATAAAGGGAAATACGAATAAGACAGTGTTATGAGTAAGCTCTTCATATGATTTTAAAATCTTAAAATTGTTTTAGAAGCTCATTAAATGTCAATTAAGAAAGAGTTTTAATATGGAAAAAATGTTTCTAAAATTATGCAAAGTTTCTCATCTATAAAATACTAATATCTAGCAGTTCAGAATTCATTGTTTCTTAGATTTTCACTAAAATTTTAGGTTATTTTTTGTAATCTGGAGATTATTTAAGAGACTATTTATTTTTTAAAAACTGGAAAGAAATCGTAAGAGGAAAGAGAGAGATGTAAAAAGAGTTATGGATATAAAGGTGTATTTTTTGGTGAAAGTTATAAAGGAAAGAGAATAATTTTGTATATGAAAGAATTTTGTATGATAAAATTTTGTCCTAAAGTAAAATGACTGATTAAAGAGGAAAATACAAGGCAAAACAGAGTCCAAGCATGTCATCAATGGTATGTGGAAGTCAGGATAAGGTTCACGAAAGGGAATTTGTGAAAGAAATCTTGGTATATAATTAAATTGGTTATAGTTTTTTTCTCCAGTTCTGACTGCTGTTACGGCTTGAAAGTCTTTTAATTACCTAGGAAACTAAGCTTTAAAAGAATTGAAGTTTTTACATTATCATTTTGTATAGAAAAAGATCTTGTATGGTACATTTTTGTTCTATAATAAAATGGCTGGTTATTAAAAAAAAAAGTATAGGACAAAAATAAAAGGTTCAAGTATGTTTTAAAAATGGTATAGGCCGGGCTGAGTGGCTCAGCCTGTAATTCTGCACCTTGGGAGGCCGAGGTGAGTGAATTGCCTGAGCCCGCGGGTTCCAGATCCGCCTGAGCAACTTGGCAAGACCTCATCTCTACAATAAAAATCAAAAAAATTAGCCGGGCGTGATAGCGCATGCCTGTAGTTCCAGCTACTTGGAAGGCTAAGGGGGAAGGATCGCCAGAGCCCAGCAGATCGAGGCTGCGGTGGCCGGGAGCAGACACGGCACTCCAGTCTGGGTGATTGAGTGAGACTCCAACTCAAAAAAATAAAAAATAAATATAAATGGTATAAATATGTCAAAAATGATATTAGTTTGTTTGTTAAAAAAAGTAGCCTACAATGACCTGTAATTCTGTGTTATAACATTATTCTTTTAACAATTGTAATATGGGCAACCCCCTCAGGTCCCCTCCTACTGTGGGAGCTTTTCTGTCCCCTCAATAAATCCTGCTTTCTAAAAAAGAAAAAATTGTAATACTTAAACTCTTCAAGTTCTTAATTCCATCTCTCTAGGGTGGGGTAAAAAAACTTCAGAAGCCACATCTACCCCACACCCTCCTCCCGAACTGCCTGCAGGACAGCCTGGAGACCAGGCACTAATTAAATACTGAAAGATCAACTTCAGCCCAGTTGGGAAGGCCACTGTCAAGTATTCCTGACCACCAAGACAGCCACAGAACAGCAGAAAATGGTTGGACTCATTATACACATGTTAAGGGACCAAGAAAGAACTCAATAAAGAGAGGGAAGAAAAACAGTGGGAGGTGCTCAAGGTGCCCAGAAAACCTAACTATAAAGTTTAGTGCTTGTCAAGCTTTACCTGGTGGAGATTAAAAAAAAAAAATCAGAGGCAGTTCTCACAGGTAAATGAATACCTCTGTTCTGAACAAATCTCAGGTAATTAAAAACCTCCCTGTCCTAGTTGGGGGGATGTATGGTGGACCACGCAGCACCAGAGGTAGACTACTGCTACTCCATTTGGAAATCCTAGGGGATGGGATCATTTACAACCCAAATATAAAAGTCACAAACTCTAGAAATTGAAGCAGGTTATGGAGACACCAATACCTGGGTAAAATGAGTTGAATATTCAGTTCTTGGTTTAAATAAAATGATTGCTATGTACGTGCTGCAGAACTACCACAGGCTCAGGCAGTCCCATTTTCTCTTGGCTGGGACACAGACCTCACTGCGATGAATTGCATGATGGACCTATACCAAGACAAGAATGCCTGGGAAACTGAGGTTTGTAAGAGCCTGTCTCTGCTCTTCCCTGCATTAGGGAGGTCAGATACAAGGGCAGGCCCCTCTTTCTCCATAGGGATGTTGAACCACTCTTCTTGCCTCTCCAGGCTGAGGGAAGAGTTCAGGGAACCTACAGGAGACCTCATAACCTATGTTCACGTCTGAAATGTCTCTGGTGAGTCTAATGGAAACTTCTCTAACTTGTACATCCCCGAGCAGACATTTGGTGGTATTATGAAGGGAAAAGCCTATGTGACTTGTTACTGTCCACCTGGACCGGGATTTGTGCATTGGTCCAATTAACTATTCCATTTACCCTGGCATTCTGTCCTACATCCGAATGCACTCAGACTTCCCACCAATTTCGGAACAGATGCTGGCGAGGATGCGGAGAAAAAGGAACGCTTCTACACTGGTGATGGGAATGCAAACTAGTGCAACCTCTTTGGAAAACAGTGTGGGAATTTCTGAATGAGCTAAACTTGACCTTCCATTTGACCCAGCGATCCCCTTATAGGGAATATACCCAGAGGAACACAAATCATCTACAAAAAAGGTACCTGCACACACATGTTTATTGCAGCACTATTCACAATAGCAAAAACACGGAACCAATCATGCTGCCCATCAAAACTGGACTGGATTTAAAAAGTGTGGTACAAAGACACAATGGAATATTATGCAGTCATAAAGAAGGACAAGCATATGGACTTTGCAGCAACTTGGATGGATTTAGAGTCACTGATCTATCACAGACTCTAAGTGATAGATACTCAGTGATCTATCACAGAAACAAATAACAGAGTACTATATGTTCTCTCTCATAAGCGGACCTTGAACAATTATCATAACACTATAAAAAAAGAATTGGCAGTAGTGGGAAACTGCTAGAGGGAGGGTAGGATTGGCAGTTGAGAGAAACTGCCAGAGGAGGGGGGCCACACCTCATCAACAAAGGTACTTGTATAATGAACATTTGTATCCCTAACCCTGAATTGTAACCCACATCTTTAAAATTAAAATTTTTTTTAAAAAAAAGATAGGGCAACCTCCTCAGGTCCCCTCCTGTTGTGGGAGCTTTTCTATCCTCTTAATAAATCCTGCTCCCCGCCCAAAAAAAAGGGTGTGCTTCCCCTTATCTCCTGTGCATTCTCAGTTAAGTAACTTCAAAGAATCCTTAACTTAGCTGCAGACTCTGCCCAATAAACTTAGAGATGTAAAGTCCCATTTACTCCCTTTTCTTAGTAGTCACGGGTTGGAATAATATAGTCCAAGGTAATCGTAAGTCTTGTAACTTGTATAACTTTTGCGTGTAACAACAGGTAGTAATGTATGATGTCTTAGGCCTTGTTAACTCCCTTTACGCTATGGCAAGCTTGATTAATGCTTCTGCCAGGCATTACTGATAAGAAGCTGTGAGATATCTATGGTAACTGGTGCCAGGAAATGTGGACCATACGTGTCATTATTGACAAAACGTGGCTGTGACTTAAATTCTACACAATGCTCTTCTAGTCATGGAGTCAATGTATAGGTACTAACTACCCTGAACTTATAAAAGCAGACTGTAAAACTTGAAGGGTGAGCAGAACCATTTTAGAAAAGCCAGGAGCAGGCTCTGCTCCTTGGATTTGAATTCAGAAATAGACTTCTGTTGACCAGTTTTCCTGCCTCTCGATTGATTGGTGTTGAGGGTAGCAGCTGAGCATTACTCAGACCATAACAAACTGACAGTTGAAAACTAATTTGATTTATCATTGCTTTGTGGTGTACTAAAGCATTAGCAAGTAACTTCATAAATAAATACATTACTGCTTAAAACCTTAGTATCCCTGAACCTGTGTAAAATATTTTGGTTTTATGTTGTGTTCATGTGTTTTATTTGGAGTTAATACATAATAAAACCCAGTTTTAGCTTCTTTTTTTTTTGAGTCATAGTCTCACTCTGTCACCCAGGCTGGAGTGCAGTGACACGGTCACAGTCACCATAGCCTCAACCTTTTATTGTTATGCTTTTCTCTTGTTAATCTGTCTTTTATTATAGGAGAATCTCAGCCCTGAGCCTTGTGATAAGTGAGGATATGACATGACTTTTTCCTCTCCTACATCAGGTAAAAACAAGGCTCCAGTGGTGTTACAAACTCTTCTTACCAAAAGAGGTTAGGACAATTAATTCTCTTTATTGCGGTTTCAATCTATGAGAGGGCAACCCCTTTCTGTTCCCTCCTGCTGTGGGGGCTTTTCTGTCCTTTCAATAAATTCTGCTTTCCAAAAAAAAAAAAAGAATCTGTGAGAAATGTTACTTTGGTGCTAAGACTGCAAAGTGCAAAGTGATAACTCATTTCATAAAGTAAAGAAGCTAATATTGAGTCGGGAGTGGTGGTTCACACCTGTAATTCCAAAACAAATATCATTTTCAATATTTTAAATTTTTTTTTGAATTGGAGTCTCACTCTGTCGCCCAGGCTGGAGGAGCACTCTCACAGCCACCCCAGCATCGACCTGCTGGGCTCCGGTGATCCTTCCGTCTCAGCCTTCCAAGTAGCCAGAACTACAGGAGCGTGCTACCATACCCAGCTAATTATTTTATTTTATATTATTGTAGAGATGAGGTCTCACCATGTTGCCCAGGCTGGTCTCGAACCCTTGGGCTCAGGCAATCTTCTCACCTCGGCCTCCCAAAATGCTGGGATTACAGGATTGAACCACTGCACCTGGCCTAAAAAAAATGTTTTTAAGTCAGGATCTCACTCTGTTGCCCGGGCTGGAGTGCAGTGGCATGATGATGGCTCACTGCAGCCTCCAATTCCCAGGCTCAAGCCATCTTTCTGCATAAGTCCCCTGAGTATCTGGGACTACAGGCCTGTGCCACTATGCCCGGCTAATTTGTTTGTCTGTCTGTTTGTTTGTTTATTTGTTTTGAAGAGACAAGATCTTGCTATGTTGCCTAAGCAGGTCTTGAACTCCTGGGCTCATGCAGTTCTCCTGCCTCTGCTTCCCAAAGTGCTGAATTACCACACCCAGACAATGTTTTTTGATTTTTTAAAAAAGCTTCTCCCACCTTTTTTTAAGATTGAAGAATTGCTTTCCAGATGAAGTGTTAGGTCTCTACAAATGTTAGGTCTGGGACGATTGTTAGGTTGTTGGGAGCCGGCCACGGAGGCCCACTGAGCGTTAGGGATCAGGAAGGGCCATTGACCCCGAGACCACTAGGATGCGTTCGGGAGCTATTTGACCCCATTTCCTCCCCTTTTCTACTCAGAACTAACCAGATTAAGCTCCTGTGAGCTCAAAACATAAAAACTCTGAGACCGGGACGAACATAAGCTAACTTTAGAAGCTCATTGCTCCCATTCTTCTGTAAACTGCAGTTTTGGCTTTCACACAACTTATAATTCAAACTTGTGTCACATCTAAGAGCCTTAGTATTGGTCACAGGCTTCTGGGTCATGATCTTAGGATTTATTGAAGGTGTAAGTTGTAGAATATAGTTTTAGAAGACAGCCATTTTGTTGAAAGAATGCGGCTGGGTTACTTGCAGATAGCCCACTGTGAACTTTGGACTGGGCCACATTCCAAACATTCTGGGATGGGCCACTTTCGTTTGTAAAGTAAATACTTAAGCTTATATAGAATTGTTTAACTTGGCATAAATCAATCATCTTAGGATGAAAAAGGTTTATAGAATATGTCAGTCACAGATTAGGTTATCCTTTGTTATGGGATTTTAAGATTATCATATGAAAAGAGTTTAAAGGCAATCATTGATTAAGTCTTCATGGATTAAGGTTTCTGGTGGGTGGGGGATGCCCCTCCCACATCTGACTTTGTGTATAAAAGACCTGTTGTAATTCCCAATAACACACATTGCTTCTGCACTAGACTGGAGTCTGGTCTCTTTCTTTCTCTCTCTCTCTCTCTCTCTCTCTCTCTCTCTCTCTCTCTTTCTTCTTCTCCCCAGTCGCTGACGCCGTCTCCACCTTTGGGGTACCCTGACCCTGGCTGGAGCTGGTCTCCAGCATTAGGTCAGTGGGCCAATGTGCTGAGCCAGCAGCACAGGTAAGATGCAACGAATTGCACAAAAATTAGACTGGGAAATATGGTTTATTTAGAAAGTAGATTAGAGAGAGAGAGAGAAAGAAAGGGAATCCACCTCCCCCAGATTGGGGAGAGAGCCAGAGTTTACAGAGAAGCATGGCGGCTGCTATTTGAGGTTGAATTATTTTTAAACTTTCCTTTGGTGTGGGGGTAGATCATTAAGGTGATTGGGTGGCAGTCATTTAAGTCATTAGGAAGGGGCAGGCAGATGGGTGGGTTTGTCACATAACTGTTGTCATGGTGATGGGGTTTTTCTGTGTCACTAGGTCATCCTGGTTCTTTATGGCTAAAAGATAAACTTGGAATAGAAAAATAAACAATATAGCACAGGCTTGGGAAGGGGATTGTAAATTAACAATAGCTGTCTCTGGGAAAATGGTTCTGTCCTTGGCTAATGACTAGAGGGTAAATTAAAGTGGACTACTAGAAAAACATGACAAAACTAAGCAATGTTAAAATGGTTACACTTTAATCAAGATCATTTCATTAAATCATCCCATTTGGGCATTTTACCCTTTCACTAAGTACCAATGTAGAAGTTTCCACTACCTAGTATATTGTCTAATATATACTGCCATTTTCATGGAACAAATAATTCAATATTATTAAGATGCTAATTTCATCCCACATTGGGCAACATATTAAACATAACTCTAATCCCAATTCCAAATATTATTTTGAAGAAATAGTTACTTTGAAGAAATTCTAGTTTGTGAAGAAATGCAAAATACCTAGAATATGAAACCTCCTACATAAAATTAATATGGGGCTATGGGAAAAAATTGTAGAAGAGACCTGCAGACAAAGTTGCAACTATAGTTAGAAATTAACAAATCAGCCGGGCTCGGTGGCTCAGCCTGTAATCCCAGCACTTTGGGAGGCTGAGGCGAGTGGATTGCCTAAGCCCGCGGGTTCGAGACAGCCCAGACAACTTGGTAAGACCTTATCTCTACAGTAAATCAAAAATTGGCTGGGCATGGTAGAGCATGCCTGTAGTTCCAGCTACTTGGAAGGCTGAGGTGGGAGGATCACCAGAGCCCAGCAGGTCGATGTTGGGGTGGCCATGGGCATGCTGCTGCACTCCAGCCTGGGCGACAGAGTGAAACTCCAACTCAAAAAAAAGAAAAGAAAAGAAAAGAAATTAACAAATCTGTTGTTCCTTGCATGACGGTTTACAAAGTAGCTTCAACAGAGAATAATTGATTATCTTCATGTCCTGACCCCTGGAGGAGAGAAGCTGCCTGAGAGATTGAGAAACTTATTTTTCTTAAACAATGAGCCATCAGATCTTTTTGATGTCATCCTGAAGCTTAATCACCAAAGAATGTGAATAGCTTCGATCACTAGGGGCTCCCCCTCCTACATTCATGCTTCACAAGATTTGTAACATCTCCAATTTCTCCTATAGAAAAGATAAGTCTAAGACTGGAGATGTTTTCCACACTCCACATCTGATAGACCATCTAATGGCAAGTGGACCAGTGACCTGTAAACTCCACCTGGGAGCTGACTTGGCAAATGAAGACAACCTCAAAACCACTGTGATTTCATTCCCAACCAATCAGCAGTCCAGTTCCCTAACTCCCTGCATGTCAAATTACCCTTAAAAACTTTAGCTTTGAATTCTTAGAAAGGCAGATTTGAGAAATATCTCGTGTCTTCCTGGTCAGCAGTCTTGAATTTATTAAAACTCTTTCTCGGGCAACCTGCTTGGGTCCCCTCCTGCTCTGGGAACTTTTCTGTCCTCTTAATAAATCCTGCTTCCTCACTTAAAACAAAACAAAACAAAAACTCTTTCTCAATGACAACAACTCTGCCAGTGTATTGGCTTTTCTGTGCAGTGGACATAAGAACTGGTCAGGCTATAACAAATAATAGCCAAAATTGTTTTGAAAATGTATACAAAGGGCCAGGCTCGAAAGCTCAGTCTGTAATCCCAGCACTTTGGGAGACTGAGGTGAGTGGATTGCCCAATCTCATGGGTTCCAGACCAGCCTGGGCAACTTGGTGAGACCTCATCTCTACAATGAAAAATCAAGTATCAGCTAGGCATGGTAGCATGTGCCTATAGTTCCGGCTACTTGGAAGGCTGAGGTGGAAGGATAACCGGAGCCCAGCAGGTTGATGCTGGGTGGCCAGGAGTGTGCCACTGCACTCTAGCCTGGGTGACAGAGTGAGACTTCAACTCAAAAAAAAAAAAAAAAGCAAATGTATTCAAATGTAGTGGATTTACTTGACCTGACTTTAAGACATAAGATTATAGTAATTATACAGTGTAGTATTATTGACATATTAGAAATAGGAATCAATGGATAGGTATTAATGATTAAGTGGAAGAAAATATATAGAGTCTAGAAACAGATGTGTGTGTGTGTGTATATATATACAAATATATGTATATATATATATGTGTGTGTGTGTGGCTATTGGATTTTTAAAAGTGCCAAGGTAATTTAATGAGGAAAGAATAAACTTTTTAACAAATGTTCATCATACAACTAGATATTCATTTGGATAAAAATGAAACTTGACCCTTACCTCATACTATTCATTAAAATGAACTTGAAATGGATGGTAGATCTAAATCTAAATGTTAAAACTATTATACTTCAAGAAAAAAAGAAAATCTTTGCACTCTTGAGTTAAGTAAATATTTCTTAAGATACTAAAAATATGGACCATTAAAGAAAAAAGTGGGGACTTCTGGGAAGATGGCAGCAGAGCTGGTTGGACTATAAGAGTCCCAGTATGAGTAAATGAGTAGATGGAGAATTTTATATATGTGTCAGTGAGTAAGTGGGCCTGTGAGTGGCTGACTGAGTGGGGACTTGGAAGCAAGTGGCCAGGGTTCTCCTGGTAAAGCAGCTGGTGCTGCAGCTGATCTGCTTGGACCCTTGTGCTCCCTGGGGTACAGAAGTTGAGCGCCATTTTTTTAAAATCAGCAAATTCCTTCCCAGGAAGAAGCTGCTGGGAGTTACTGCTGGCTCCAGGCTGTGCCTCACCAACTCAGCGCCTGGTCGGACTCTACCAGCTAGGGCTACAGAGGAAGTACAGCGAGGGAGCCAGAGGCAGAGCCCCACAGAAGAAGACGAAAGAGGCACCCTGCCACCATCTTGACAACTGGGCAGGAAAGTGCTCCTGCTTGCTCACCTGGAGAGACAGACCTGATCTCTGTGACTGGCAGATTAACTACTTGGGGGTTGATTGTGACTCAGAGGGAATATCCTGAAAGCACAAATTTCAGAAGGACAAGACAAGTGCTGAGTCTCAGGCACCCTACCCACTAACCTGATTCAGTTGGAGGGCAAAGGTTGTGGCCAGAAAAGAAAGAGAAAGACCTCAGGAGAGATCAGAGGTGAGTCTGGGTCTGATCCAACCCCACTCTCCAGAAATCTTCTGAATGTCAGACTCACACAGCTGGGGCATGACTGAGAGGGACAAACCCAGGCAGAGCCTGGACGTCAGTCATGATAGGAGGACCCTACTCCAGGATAAGCCTGGTTGGGGTGCCCCCCGGCCAGTACCTGGGGAAAAAGACAACCCTGCACCTCCCCACCAGTGGGAATCCCCCTGACCATATGAGAGTGGGAAGGGAGGACTGAAGTCTTATTCACCCCCACAGCCTCTTCCTCCTTCCCCAGCCAGACACTGGGGAGATGGTGAATAAGGCCACAGCGCCTAAGGAGACAGCAGAGGGGCTCACCTGCGAGTAGCTGAGAGGAAAAATCATAGGACCTACCACAAAAGGGGAGGTTGATTTTTGGTTAATCTTTCAGTTTTTTTGTTTGTTTGGTTTTTTGTGTTTTTGTTCTTCTCTTTTTTTTAGTTTAAAGTATGTTTGAATGTATGTGTGAGAGTTCAATTTGAATTCCTCTTTTTTCTCTTTTTTTTTTATTCTTTTGTTTTGTGGTGTGTGTGTGTGTGTGTGTGTGTGTGTGTGTGTGTTTGGTTTTCCTGGTTTTGTTTGTTTGCTTGTTTTCCTTTTTTTTCCAATTTGTTTTGGGTTTTGTTTGTGTGTGTGTCTTTAATTGTTTTTTGCTTTGGTTTCTGCTTTTGTCTTTCTGTGGGCTTTTTTATTTTTATTTTTAATTTTTTTTGAGTTGGAGTCTCACTCAGTCACCCAGGCTGGAGTGCAGTGGCCGCTCCCGGCCACTGCAGCCTCGACCTGCTGGGCTCCGGTGATCCTTCTGCCTCAGCCTTCCAAGTAGCTGGAACTACAGGCGTGTGCTATCACACCCAGCTTATTTTTTGATTTATTGTAGAGGTGAGGTCTCACCAAGTTGCCCAGGTGGGTCTCAAACCCGTGGGCTCAGGCAATCCACTCACCTCAGCCTCCTAAGGCGCAGAATTACAGACTGAGCCACTGAGCCCGGCTATCTGTGGGTTTTTTTAACTTTTCATTGACTTATTTTTTGTCTGTCTTATTTCATTCTACTTTTCTCTGTCCTCCTCATTGTTGTTACTTTATCTTGGACTCACAGGGTACACACATGTACCCATCACATCATCACATAAAGTAGTGGTGGGAAGTGGGTTTCCAGGAACCCATACTATAATCAGGGAACATTGTGATTTGCAAGTAGTTTCTGAATTCTAGCTCTCCATCCTCCACCTTATTTAACTCTCAGAACTACAAGAGACTTGACACCCACAAAGCTTACAACCCACAGACCTGTTTCAAAATAGAACAAATTCAGAGCCCTGACCAGGGAAGAATAAAGGGCTGAACAAACATCAGAAGTGAAAACCTCTCCCACTTCCACTGAAAAATGGAAATAAAGAGAAAAGAAAGAGATCGGTCACAAATGAGAAAAAATCAGTTTAAGGACACAAGCAGTTCCCAGTGCAAAAAATAGAAAACACCTGAAAAATCAGACCTCGGGGTCCAAACAATGGAAGTCACCCACGATTGGCCCCAGAATACAACAGGGATTAGAGAATAGATGGAAAGCATGAATAAGACTCAAAAAAGACAAGACGCAGAGCTGAAAGAACTTGTAAGAGTGATTTTGGCCAAAAAAATTTTTATCCAGGAAATAAAAAACAAGATGGCAAGCATGGAAAGCAGAACTAATCAAGCAGAAGAAAAAATCTCAGAACTTGAAGAAGAAAGCATGGAATTAACCTGATCTATAAAAAACATAGAAAGAAAACTCAGAAAGAAAGAACAAAGCCTCCAAGAGATGTGTGATTATATCAAGAGGCTGAACCTAAGCCTGATTTGTATCCCAGAAAAAGAAAGGGAAAGGGAGAACATCTTGGAGCAAGTATTCCAGGAAGTTATCCAAGAAAACTTTCCCCATCTCACCAGAGATGTGAGCATCCAAACACAAGAGATACAGATAATCCCCCAAGACATCAAATGAGAGGGCCAACCCCTATACACATAGTAATTCACCAACACAAAGTAGGTACAAAGAAAAAATCCTAAAGGCAGCAAGACAGAAAGGTCAGACTACCTACCACAGAAAACCAATCAGAGTAGAGGCAGGCCTATCAGCAAAAACACTACAAGCTAGAATGGACTAGAGTCCAATATTCAGAGATAAACAATTTCAACCAAGAATTTCCTACCCAGACAAACTCAGCTACATCAGTGATGGAGAATTAAAATCCTTCCCAGACATCCGATCCCTAAGAGATAATGCAACTTTCAGACCAGCTCTACAGGAGATCCTTAAGAAGGTATTAAGCACAGAAGAAAGAAGAAGAAAAAGAAAAAGAAAGAATGACCACACACTTCCCAAAAGAACAGGAGAACACAGAATCAACAGAGAATACATTCTGACTGCAAACTTGAAAACACACACACACATCAACCCAGAAGTTTAAAAAAACAAACAGATAAACAAAGAAAAAACTTTATTAGAATCTCATGATGAGGATAAACAATCACATTTCAATAATCAGGCTAAATGTAAATGGACTGAATGCATCACTGAAAAGACATAGAATGGCAAACTGGTTTTAAAAACCTTGACCCAATAATTCATTGCATCCAGTAGATTCATCTCACAATAAGGGACACATACAAGCTCAAAGCTAGAGGATGGAAAACAAATTTCCAGACGAATGGATCACAAAAGAAGGCAGGAATCATGATTTTTTTTTTTTGAGTTGGAGTCTCACTCTCTCACCCAGGCTGGAGTGCAGTGGCACTCTCATGGCCACCCCTGTGTCTACCTGCTGGGCTCTGGCAATCCTTCCATCTCAACCTTCCAAGTAGTCAGAAATACAGGTGTGTACTACCATGCCCAGTTAACTTTTGACTTATTATAGAGACAAGGTCTCGCCAAGTTTCCCAGGCTGCTCTCGAAACTGCAGGCTCAGACAATCCACTAACCTCAGCCTCCCAAAGTGATGTGATCACAGGCTGAGCCACCAGGCCCGACTGTAGTCATGATTTTAATATCAGACAAAACAACCTATAGCTATCAAAAATTTAAAAAGATATAAAAGGACACTACAATGATAAAAGGTTCAATCCATCAGCAAGACATCTCCATCCCAAACATATATGCACCCAACACAGGAGAAGCAGCATTTGTAAAGCAACTAAGTAAACTAAAAAAATATATTGACTCTAACACTATTATAGCTGGGGACTTACATATCCCACTAAAAACCCTAGATAGATCATCAAGGTAAAAAATCAACAAAGAGATCTGGAACCTCAACTTGACACTCAACCAAATGGACTTAATGGATACCTACAGACCATTCCACTCAACTACCACAGAATATACATTCTACTCATCACCACATAGAACATAATCCAAGATCGATCACATCCTCGGCCATAGATCAAGTATAAACAAATTTCATAAGAACAAAATACTGCCATGCACTTTTCTCAGACCATAGTGGAATAAAAATAAATATTAACACCAACAAAATTCCCACAAAACTCACACAGACATGGACACTAAACAGCATGATGCTAAACAATTACTGGGTCAACACAGAAATCAAAACAGAAATTAAAAGATTCCTGGAAACAAATGAAAATGAAGAAACATCAAAAGCTCTTGCAAACAGTTCTAAGAGGGGAATTTATATCTCTACGAACACACATTAAGAAAGTGGAAAGATCACAAGTTAACAGCCTAACAAATCACCTAAGGGAGCTGGAAAGACAAGACCACCAAAACCCTAACTTTAGCTGAAGAATCGGGATCACCAAATAAAAGCCCAAATACGGTACATAGAAGACAAAAATATCACAGAAAAAAATAAACAAATAAAAAGCTGGTTCTTTGAAAGAATAAACAAGATTGATGGACCCCCTAGCCAGAATGACCAAGAAGAAGAAAGGAAAAGTTCAAATAAACACAATCAGAAATGCAAAAGACCAAATTACAACTGACTCCGAAGAAATACAAAAAATTATCAGAGACTACTATGCATACCTGTATGGAAACAAACGTGATAACCTAAATGAAATGGAGGACTTTCTGACATCACACAACCTCCCAAGGTTGAAACAAGAAGACACTGAGACACTAAATAGACCAATAACAACCCAGGAAATTAACTCTATCATAAGAAAACTACCTACAAAAAAAAGTCCTGGATCAGATGGTTTTTCAGTCAAATTCTATAAAACATACAAGAAGGAGCTGATACCAATCCTATTGAAAGTATTCCAGGTAACTGAGAAAGCTAGAACTCTCCCCAAATCATTTTATGAAGCTAGCATCACATTGATTCCCAAACTGGGCAATGATCCAACAAGAAAAGAGAACCACAAGCCAATATCCCTAATGAAAATAGAGGCAAAAATTTTCAACAAGATTCCAGCAAATTGAATCTAACAGCACATCTCAAAAATCATCCACCATGACCAAGTAGGCTTTATCCCTGCAGGGCTGGTTCAACATCCTCAAGACCATAAATGCAATTAAATACATCAACAGATGTAGGAACAAGAGCCACATGATTATATCATTAGATGCAGAAAAAGCTTTCAATAAAATACAGCATCCCTTCTTGATAAAAACCCTTGAACACCTAGGCATAGAAGGTACATATCTCAAAATAGTAAGCACCTCTATGGTAAACCCACAGTCAACATATTGCTAAACGGACAGAAACTGGAAACATTTCCCCTGAAAACTGGAATAAGACTACCCACTCTTACCCCTCCTGTTCAACATTGTGTTGGAAGTCCTAGCTAAGGCAATTAGACAAGAGAAGGAAATCAGGGATATCCAAATAGAAAAAGAAGAAGTTAAGTTATCTCTCTTTGCTGATGATAGGATACTATACCTCAAAAACCCAAGAGAATCTGTCAGAAACCTCCTTGCATTAGTAAAGGGCTTAGCCAAAGTCTCGGGGTTCAAAATAAATGTGAAAAAGGCAGTCGCATTCTTATACACCAAAAACAAAAAGCAAAGAACCAAATAAAAAGCACAATTCCATTCCCAATAGCTACCAAAAAAAAAATGAAATGCCTCAGCATCTTCCTAACCAGAGATGCGAAAGACCTTTACAACAAAAGCTACAAAACACTGTTCAAAGAAATAGAAAAAGACACAAACAAATGGAAAAATATTCCGTGTTCATGGATAGGAAGAATCAACATTGCTAAGATGCCCATCCTACCAAAGGCAATCTACAGGTTCAATGTAATACTCATTAAATTGCCAACATCATTCTTTTCAGACCTGGAAATGACAATATAGAAATTCATATGGAAACATAAATGACCACGAATAGCCAAAACAATCCTTAGCAAAAGAAACAAAGCGAGAGGTATCACACTTCCAGATTTTAAACTTTACTATAAGGCTACAATAATCAAAACAGCCTGGTATTGGCATAAGAAAAGACATATGAACCAATGGAGCAGGACAGAGATTCCAGAATCAAAACCTCAATTTCTCAACGAATTCATCTTCGACAAAGCTTCCACTAACAACCACTGATGAGAGGAGAACCTATTCAGTAAATGGTGCTGGGAAAACTGGCTGACCACATGCAGAAGATTGAAACAGGACCCCTACCCATCACCATACACAAAAACCAACTTTAAATGAATCAAAAACCTTAATGTAAAACCTCAAACTATAAGAGTCTTAGAAAACACAGAGGACAACCTGACAGAAATCAGAGTAGCCAACAAATTCCTGATTAAAACCCCAGGTATCCATGCCATAAGAAGTAAAATAGACAATTGGGACCTCATTAAACTGAAAAGCTTCTGGAAAGCAAAAGAAACCATCAAGAAAGTAGGGAGACAGCCCACAGAATGGAAAAAAATATTTGCTAACTATTTATCCGACAAAGGCATAACATCTAGGATCTACAAGGAACTCAAACATGCCAAAAGGAAAAAACAAACAGCCCCGTTAAAAAGTAGGCAAAAGACATCAATAGACACTTCTCTAAAGAAGATATATGGACAGCCAATAGACACACGAAAAAGTGCTCAGCCTCACTCATCATCAAAAAAATGCGAATGAAAACCACATTGAGATACCACCTAACCCTAGTAAGAATGGCCATCATTAATAAAACAAACAACAACAAAGCTGGCGAGGATGCAGAGAAAAAGAAACGCTTCTACGCTGCTGGTGGTCAAACTCTATGGAAAACAGTGTGATGACTTCTAAAAGAACTAGAAATTGGCCTTCCATATGACCCAGCAATTCCCCTACTGGGGATATACCTGAAGGAACTCAAATCATTCTACCTGCACACACATGTTTATTGCAGCACTATTCACAATAGCAAAAACATGGAACAAACCATGCTACCCATCGAAACTGGACTGTTTTTTTTTTTTTTTTTTTTAAAAAGGTGTATCTACACGATGGAATATTATGCAGCCATAAAGAAGTGTAAACATATGGACTTGGGCAGATTTAGAGTCTGTCATACTCAGTGATCTAACACAGAAACAAAGAACTGAGTACACATGTTCTCACTCATAAATGGACCCTGAATATTTACCATAATACTATATGAAAGTGATTGGCAGTAGTGAGATATTGCCAGGATTGAGGGGGAACACATAACTTCAAAAAGGGTGCCTGATCTTTTTTTTTTGAGTTGGAGTCTCACTCTGTCACCCAGACTGGAGTGCAGTGGCCACTACCGGCCACCGTGGCCTCGACCTGCTGGGCTCCGGCGATCCTTCTGCCTCAGCCTTCCAAGTAGCTGGAACTACAGGCACGCGCTACCACACCTGCTAATTTTTGATTTATTGTAGAGATGAGGTCTCGCCAAGTTGCCCAGGCGGGTCTCGAACCCACGGGCTCAGGCAATTCACTCACCTCAGCCTCCCAAAGCCACGGGATTACAGGCTGAGCCACCGAGCCCGGCTAGCGTGCCTGATCTTAAACCAGGCAAAGTGGGGATCAAAGGGAGGCCCAAACCTTACCTGTGCAATGTGCACTTATATACCTAATCCTGAATTTTACCCCTTATCTTTAAAATAAATTTTTTTTTTTTTTTTTTTTTTGAGTTGGAGTCTCACTCTGTCGCCCAGACTGGAGTGCAGTGGCCGCTCCTGGCCACCGCAGCCTCGACCTGCTGGGCTCCGGTGATCCTTCCGCCTCAGCCTTCCGAGTAGCCGGAATTACAGGCATGCGCTACCACGCCCGGCTGATTTTTTGATTTATTGTAGAGATGAGGTCTCGCTGCCCAGGCGGGTCTCGAACCCGCAGGCTCAGGCAATCCACTCACCTCAGCCTCCCAAAGGGGCGGGATTACAGGCTGAGCCACCGAGCCCGGCTTAAAATAAAATATTTTAAAGAATAAAAAAATAAAAAGTGATAAATCAGATCACAAAAATTAAATTTTTCTTCTCTTCAAAAACACAAATAACTCTGGGTTCAGTGGCTCATGTCTGTAATCTCAGCGCTTTGGGAGGCCAAGACAGGAGGATTGCTTGAGCCCAGGAGCTCGAGACTTACCTGAGCAACATACTAAGAGCTCATTTCTACAAAAAACAAAAAATAAAAAATTAGCCAGACATGGTGGCACATGCTTGTTGTCCCAGCTACTTGGGAGGATGAGGCAGAAGGATCACCTGAGCCCAGAAGGTTGAGGCTACGGTGAACCATGATCATGCCACTGCACTCCAGCCTGGGAAATAGAGTGTGACCCTGACTGAAACCAACAGACAAAAAAAATCCCACGCAAATAAGAAAAATCAAAGGTAAGCCCCAGACTGGGAGAAAATATTTGCAGTACCTGACAGACAACTAAGTAAAAAATATGTGAAGAATTTTACAAATCAATAATAAATAATAATCCAATTTAAAATGGGTAAAAAATACTTCACCAGAAAAGCTATACAAGTGTACATAAGAACAGGAAGGGGTGTTCAACGTCATTGGTCCTCAAGAAAAGTGATTAGAAATCACAGGAGTTACCTCTACACCCTCACTGGACTATCTAAAATTGGAAGCTTTAAAATATCAAGTAAGCCAGGCGCGGTGGTTCAAGTCTGTAATCCTAGCACTTTGGAAGACCAGGGTGAGAGGTTTGCCTGAGCTCAGGGGTTCAAGACCAGCCTGGGCAACATGGCGAGACTTCATCTCTACAAAAAAAAAATTATCCAGGCGTAGTGGCACATGCCTGTGGCTCCAGCAACTTGCAGGGCTGAGACGGAAGGATCACCTGAGCCTCGTAGGACAAGGCTGCGGTGGCTGTGAGCAGCGTGCCACTGCACTCCAGCCTGGGCAACCGAGTGAGACGGTTACTCTGAGAGATTCAAAGGAGACTCTGACTATAGAATAGAATAGAATAGAATAGAATAGAATAGAATAGAATAGAATAGAATAGAATAGAATAGAATAGAATATCAAGGGTTGGAGAGGATTTAAGGCAACTCAAACTTCCATACATTGCTGGTGAGTGTGAAATAGTATACCACTTTGGAAAATAGTTTGCCAGTGTCTTATAAAGTCAAACATATATTTACCATAGGACCTAGCCAAAGAAAATACTAACATTCATAGCAGTTTTATATATAATACTCCCAAACAAAAATCAACTCAAATATTATCAATAGATGAATAGATAAACTGTGTATATCCATGCAATAATTATGTCAGCAATAAAAAGGACCAAATTTCTGACACACAGGTGAGTCTCCAAGAAAACATTACAATGAGTAAAACTGTACGATTCTAATAATATGAAACTCTAGAAAAGATAAATCCTCAAAAACAGGAGACAAAAGATTGGGAACTTTTTAGAATGATGGAAATTTTCCTGATCACAGTACATAGTTACATAGCTGTTTAGTGTTAAAAGACAAATTACAATGAACTTAGTTACAGATCTAATTGGCTTTACTCAAGATTCATGAATTAGGACAACCTGCATTCTACAGAATAGAATGAGAGCTCTCACTGGGCAATGGCAGAACAGTGGTGAAAACAAAGAAACAGAATAGAAAACAAAGAAACAGAATAGAAAAAAATCTGACTAACACCCGGTTACTTTTTAAAAAAATAATGGTTAAAGTAGAACTTCCTTGTTATGCTGACTCAGATAAACTGAAATCTCCTATTTTTAGGAAAAATAGGTCTGTTTTGAAATCTATCTGCTTCCTTAAAGTTTCAACTTAATTATGTGGCATTTAGCCTGAGTGACTCCATTTTGGTTTGGTCTTGTCTGTTGGGACCTACCACAGGAGCTCAGTCTAAACTAATGGCCTTCCATAATTTTGTTTAACAATATGATGTCGCAACTTATTAGACAGTACATTTATAATGGGTGCATTCTAGTGTATGTAAAGCATACTTCAGTTAAGTAGACTTAAATAAATTCTCTCTTTCCTATACACTTCCTTTTCTGCAAATCAGTTTCCTTTAGCTATCTCTCTTACCTCTCCCTCTCTCTGTTCAGACTCATTTCTTTTTTAGGAATATTATATTTGTTCCTTTGAAATGTAAATTGTTTTGACATTCTTCAGTTCCATCTAGTTCTCTTAGACTCCGCCCTTTTACTGATTGGCATAACACAAACTCCAGCTTGTTCTGGTGAACAAAGGACACTTCCTCCTTGGAAGATAGGGGAGGAGAACTGCAGTGTTTACAAATCAACGTCCCTCTCACACATGCAAATAAATCACCATGCTAATGACAGCAGCAAAGCCACAACTATAACCCAAATTGCCCCATTTACCCAGCTTAATGTCCCACTAGCACATAAACTGCTTAAGTCAAGAACTGCCATGGCCTTACCGAGAAGGAACACTTTGCAGCAGAGTGTCACAAAGGTAAAGCATAGAAGCATTTTCTGATAGAATGAATTTGTGTCTTGTGCCAGCTGTATCCTAGCATGTAAAATCCCTTTTTTGTCTTCTAATATAATATACAATATTTGAATAAACATCGGGTAAGTCCCATATTTTCTTCAGGATAGAAGACTTCTGGGAAGGCTGGAGTGGGAATGGGAGTGGAGGTTTAATATGCAGTATGATATGACTCCCAGGCTCACTGCTTTACAGAAGAACATAGGTAAGTATCATAAGCACAGGACACACAGATCAAAGGTCAACTGAGTCAAAATTATTTAATTTAGGAATTTGGTGATGTTATTCTTTGTTGTTGTTGTTGCTGCTGCTGCTTTTTTAAAAAAAATAGCAACCAAATTTAAGATATTTTCATCACCAGTTTACTGCAGAGCAATTTATATTTTGTTTTCCTAGGATTTCAAGTTACATTCATTCCTCTCTTAACAGTTTTTCCCTATGGCAACAATACTATACCAGGTATCATTTTAGCAGATTTTACTTACTAACTTTCAGCATCAATACAATTTTTGCATTATTGTTCTTCTTGTTGATACCACATTAGAAAGGTTAACAACAAAATGATAGAGACAACAGGAAACAGTTCCAGCATTATCCTGATGCCAAAGTGAAACAGATATGAAAAGATAAGAAAAGAAAACTACATGCCAATATCCCTGGTGAACTTAGATGCAAAAGTCCTCAACAAAATACTAACAGACCAAATTCTTTAGCACATTTAAAGGATCATACACTGTGACCAAATGAGATTTATCCCTGAGATGTGAAGATGGCTTAGCAAATGAAAATCAATTAGTACCATGCACCACATTAACAGAATAAAGAATTAAAAAATGATTATTTCTATTGGTGCAGAAAAAAGCATTTAACAAAATTCAACACCCTTTCTTGATAAAAAAGAAAAAACTCTCAGCAAACTAGAGTCTTAGTCTGTTTTTCACATTGCTATAAAGGAACACCTGAGATTGAGGAATTTATAAAGAAAAGAGATTTATAACCAGGCATGGTGGTGCATGCCTGTAGTCCCAGCAATTTGGGAGGCAGAGGTGAGAGGCCTGAGCCCTGGGGTTTGAGACCAGCCTGGACAACTTGGTGAGACCTTGTCTTTACAATAAATCAAGAAATTAGCCAGGCATGGTGGTGCACGCCTGTGGCTCCAGCTACTTGGAAGGCAGAAGTGGAAGGATCACCTGAGCGACAGGTTGAGGCTGTGGTAGCTGTGAGTACACCACTGCACTCCAGCCTGGGTAACAGAGTGAGATACTGGCTCACAAAAATGAGAGAGATTGAGAGATAGAAAGAGAGAGAGAGGGAGAGAGAGAGAGAGAGATTTGTCTGGCTCAAAGTTATGCAGGCTGTACAAGAATTATTGTGCCAGAATCTGCTTCTGGTGAGAACTTCAGGTTGTTTCCACTCATGGCAGAAGGTGAAGGGGATCCAGCATGCAGAGATCACATGGTGAGAGAGGAAGCAAAAGAAAAAGAAGATGCCAGGTTCATTTCAACAACCAGCTCTCATGAGAACTAAGAGTGACAATGAACTCACTTCTGTGAGAATGACACCAAGCCATTCACGAAGGATCCACCTCATGATCCAAATACCTCCCACCAGGTCTCACTTCCAGTACCGGGGATCAGATTTCAACACAAGACTGGCAGGTCCAAACAAACCACATCCAAACCATACCAACGAGTCATAGAGGGAAAATGACTCAACATAATAAAAGCCATATATGAAAAGTCAGTGGCTAATACCATACTCAATGGTGAGAAACTGAGAACTTTTCTATTAAGATCAGGAATGAGACAGGGATGTACACTCTCACTGCCTCTATTCAACACAGTACTGGAAGTCCTAGCCAGAGCAATTAGGCAAAAGAAAGAAATTAAAAGCATTCAACTCAGAAAGAAAAAAGCAAAATTGTCCCTATTTGCAGATAACATGATCTTATATATAGAAAAATCCTAAAGACTCCACAAAAAACTGTTAGAACTAATATATGAATTTAGTAAAACTGTAGGATTTAAAGTCAACACTCAAAAATCAGTTGCACTTCTATACACTAATAAAAAGCTATCTGAAAAGGAAATTAGGGAAATATCCCATTCATAATAGTATTAAAAAAGAATAAAATACTTAGGAATTAGAGACTAGCCTGGGCAATGGAGCTAAGGAAATTAAAGACTTGTACACTAACCATTATAAAACTTGTACACTAAACAAGACAAGACACTGATGAAAGAAATTAAAGAAGACATAACTAAAAGGAAATGTATCTATGTTTATGGATTGGAAGTCTTAATATTGTTAACTGTTTATACTACCCAAAGTGATCTGCAGATTCAATGCAATCTCTCTCAAAAATCCTAATAACATTTTTACAGAAGTTAAAAAAAAAATTCTAATATTCAACTGAAATCATGAAAAACACCAAAGAACCAAAGCAATTTTAAAAATGAAACAAACGGAAGGCATTGCCCTTCCTGATTGAATAGTACGAAGCTTCCTCAAAAAAGTAATATTAGAACTACTATTTTTTATATATCTAAGCAAAATGAAATCAGTATGTCAAAGTTATCAGCACTGCCATGTTCATTGCAGCATTATTCACAATATTCAAGATATGTAAACAACTTAAAAGTCCATCAATGGAAGAGTAAATTTTTAAAAATATGGTATAGACATACAATTAAATATTATTCATCCTTAAAAACAAGGAAATTGGCCAGGTGCAGTGGCTCAAGCCTGTAGTCTCAGCACTTTGGGAGGCCCAGGTGAGAGGATTGCCTGAGCCTGCGGGTTAGAGACTAGCCTGGTCAACATGGTGAGACCTTGTCTCTACAATAAATCAAAAAATTAGCTGGGCGTGGTAGCACATACCTGTAGTTTCAGCTACTTGGAAGGTTGAGGCAGAAGGATCACTAGAGCCCAGCAGATCGACGCTGGGGTGGCCGTGAGCATGTCACTGCACTCCAGCCTGGACGACAGAGTGAGACTCCAATTCAAAAAAAAGAGAAAATTTTGCAATATGTGACAACATGGATAAACCTTGAGAACACTGTTAAGTTTAGTAAGCCAGTCACAGAAGGACAAATAATTTATGATTCCATTTATATGAAGTTCTAAAATAGTTAGGTTGGGCGTGGTGCCTCACACCTGTAATTCCAGCACTTTGGGAGGAGACAGAAGGATTGCTTGACTCCAGGAATTCAAGATCAGTCGTCGTGGCAACACAACAAGACCTCATCTCTACAAAAAAATCAAAAGATTAGCTGAGTGTGGTGGTGCACGTCTGCAGTCCCAGCTACTCAGGAGGCGGAGGCGGAATTGGGGGGATGAGGCTGCTGTGAACCATGAGTGTGCCACTGCACTCCAGCCTGGGCAAGAGAGTGCAATTGCAACCTAAAAATAAAAATAAAAAATAAAATAAGACAGTCAAAGTTATAGAAGCAATAAATATGATGGTGGTTGCCAGGGGCTGGAGGGAGGGAATTACTAATCACCAAGCACAAAATTTCAGTTATGCAAGATGAAAAAGTTCTCAAAAGCTACTGAACAACATTGTCCCTGGAGGTAACAGTGCTGTCTCACGTACTTAAAAGTTGAGAGGGTTGATCTCAAGTTAAGTGTTCTTATCACAATAAAATAAAAAATATAAATATCTAAGGGCACAGACAGAAAACAGGGTAGGATACACTTCGAAATACTCAGAAACAAAATTTCTATAAATCCATATGTTCTAGGCTTTTTATGCCAAATTACATGGGAAAAGTCTCAATACTGAATTGAGTAGGGAAATGCTCAGAAAAAAATGTATATAATTCATTCTAATAAGAGCTAAATCTGATAGGATACTTATTAGTGATATTAATAGAAATGATCAGTGCATGTTCCTACATACTTTTCAAAATTCTTTCTCTTAATTACCAACTAACTAGGGTTTTAGACTTACCAAATTTTATTTAGTTAGCTATTTATTTTGAGAAAGCAGAATTTATTAAGAGGACAGAAAAGCTCCCACAGTGGGGGGGGGGGGGGCAAAGGGGTTGCCCTAAATTTTAATATTTATAAAATATTTTTCACTATCTGGAGGTTTTGTTTTCAGATGTTCTGTTTAATTTAATAATTATTTTAAATATTGTGACTAATTAACAGAACCTAAGAATCTCCCCCTCAACCCTTCTGAATCCTCTCAGTTATGAGGTGAAGGAAGAAAGTAACTCACATCTAATTGTCTCTTAAAATACGACTGGATAATTTTAAAAAAAAAAAATCAAGAACTATAATCCACAGGCTGGCCAGGTGCAGTGGCTCACACCTATAATCCTAGCACTTTGGGATGGCAAGGAGGGAGGACTGCCTGAGTCTGGGAGTTTGAGACTAGCCTGGACAACATAGCATGACCTCACCTCTACAAAAATCAAAGTTAGCCAGGTGTGGTGGCAGGCACCTGTAGTCCCAGCTACTCAAGAGGCTGAGGAAGAAGATCACCTGAGCCCAGGAGGTCGAGGCTATGATGAGCTGTGATCATGCCACTGTACTACAGCCTGGATGATGGAAGGAGATCCCAACTCAAAAAAAATAAAAAATTCACAGAAAGGGAAAGAAAAAGAAAATCAGTGATAAGCCACCCAATTTTCTTCTCTGCTTTTCTTAAAAGTAGTTTTATTTTTAAGGAAAATATTTTAACCGCCTACTTATCTCTTTTATATTAAGAACAAGAAATGTACAGCTCAATTGATTGCATAAATGAAAATATGTTTTGTTTTTATAATAAGTCCAGTTATCGCTGAGAAACATGCCAGGGAAGAAAAGACAAATGAAAAGCAAGAGGCAAGGGTTTGAACACAAATATGAGGAAAGGGCAGGCAACACATTCCCTGAAATGAGACCTGGAAAACAGTACAGCTTAGATCTGCATGGAACAATAGCCCTTTTAACCTCCCTGTGTGAATAATTTAAATCTTTATTGGATTAGTACTGACCTCAGCACAAATATCAATGCATCAGGAATGGAACTTAAGTGTGAAGGTGGGACTGCTCACTGGGGCTATGAAATTTCAAGTCTATGAAACTGTTTACTCCACTCACTTGGGGATTCATCTATCTTTAATTCTTCACCTTTAGTATTTGTTAAATCAGGAAATCCAAAAGCAGTCACAACTCCAGATCAAGTCATAGGCAAAATTATGAGGGAGGTGAGAAAAGTCTCAGGTCCTCTCCTCTTCACTTTGGAAACCTAACCCAGGAGCAATGCTTAAGAAAAAAAAAAAAAAGAGGACTAGGCATGGTAGCTCACATTTGTAATTCCAGCACTTGGGAAGACACGTTGAGAGGATCACTTGAGACCAGGATTGCAAGACCAGCCTGGGAACATAAGGAGACTCTGTATCAAAAACCAAAAAAGTTTTTAATTAACCAGGTGTGGGGGCGCGTACCTTTAGTCCCAGCTACTCAAGAGGCTGAGACAAGAGGATCTCTTGAGCTCAGAAGTATGCGACTACAGTGACCTATGATTACACCGTTGTGATTAGAGCTTGGGTGACAGAGTAAGACCCCAACTTATTTTTTTTTTTTTTTTGA
>NW_007246174.1:43200-48359 GCF_000164805.1 Carlito syrichta
CGCAGCCTCGACCTGCTGGGCTCCGGCGATCCTTCCGCCTCAGCCTTCCGAGTAGCCGGAATTACAGGCATGAGCTACCACACCCGGCTGATTTTTTGATTTATTGTGGAGATGAGGTCTCACTGCCCAGGTGGGTCTCGAACCCGCGGGCTCAGGCAATCCACTCACCTCAGTCTTCCAAAGGCAAGACCCCAACTAATTTTTTTTTAATCAATATTTTTTATTATGATTTTGTGGGGTACAGTTAAGGGTTAGGTGTACAATTACGTTTCATTCAGGTACCCTGTTGATAAGAGTTGTTTCCCCATCCCCAGACAGATATTTGCGACTGTTAATCCCATCCCCCTCCCTCCCCATAGTTTCCCAGTACCGTCAGTCATTTTCTTATAGTATTACATTGGATGTTCAAAGACCCCAACTTTTAAAAAAAAATTAATAAGCCTTTGGAGACTAGATCAGGACACTCAAATACCATCCTGAGATTTTGTTTTACGCTCTGGTCCTTATGCCCATGCCTGGCACAGTGAGTAGTAAAGAAATGTCTGCTGACTTAACTTCAAGTTCCTGTACAAAGAAATAAGCATCTGCATACCTATATTTAAGAAAAAGCATCAGTCTGAACCCTAAATACATCTGCCCTAATCAAAGACCTGTTGCTTTAAAATACCAAAACTCTGTAAATTGCTTCCTCATTGGAGAAAATCACAACAGACATACTGCACCGATATCAACTAGGTAGATACTGTTACATACACCTTTTACATCACTCTAACAAGATGCTGTATCTGCCAAATTCACATCTTTAAAATTGAGACTTCACACCTATCTAATAAAGGTAACTTAAGGATTAAATTAAAATTTTTTTCTTTTAGTTAGAGTCTCACTCTGTCGCCCAGACTGAAGTGCAATGGCACATTCCTGGCCACTGCAGCCTCGACCTGCTGCGCTCCAGCAATCTTTCCGCCTCAGCCTTCCAAGTAGCTGGAACTACAGGTGCACACTACCACCCCGGCTAATTTTTTATTTATTTATTATAGAGACAAGGTCTCGCCAAGTTGCCTGGGTGGGTCTCGAAACTGCAGGCTCAGGCAATCCACTCGCTTTGGCCCCCCCAAAGTGCTGGATTACAGGCTAAGCCACTGAACCCAGCCTAAATTAAACTTTTATATGAAAGTGCTTAGCAAAGTACCTGGAACAGCGTAAGTCCTCAATAAATGGTAATTACTGCGTTGCTATTATTGTCCCCTACAACAAAACTCTAAACACCACAACTCCCATAGCCCTTGCTACAGTCTTTTGATAAAATGTTGGGTGTGCCAGGACTGAGGAGTAAGCCTCAAGATATACAATCTCTCAGGCTGGGTGTGGTGGCTCACACTTGTAATTCCAGCACTTTGGGAGGCCAAGATGAGAGGATTGCCTGAACCCACAGATCTGAGACAAGACTGGGCAACTTGGTGAGACCTCATCTCTACAATAAATCAAAAATTAGCCGGGCATGATGGCGTGTGCCTGTAGTTCCAGCTACTTGGAAAGCTGAGGTGGAAGGATCCCCTGAGCCCAGCAGGTCGAGGCTGCAGTAGCCAGGAGCGTGCCACTGCCCTCCATCGTGGGTGACAGAGTGAGACTCCTACTCAAAAAAGAAAAGAAATAGATAGAATCTCTCTAATCTTGTTCTGCCTTCCTTTCATCTGCCCCAAGATAAGACTCTAATCTTTCCCAGTCTTTCTGATTGTAGGTCATGATTCCAGAGGAGGTCTTGTCCATACTCTGGGGAAAAGAATGCTGATGTCATAAAGCTTCCATAAAAACCCAAGGAGACCTGGGTTCAGAAAGCTTCCAGACAGTGAATATGCGGAGATTACTGCAGTGTGTCACCCCTGGGGAAAGCAGGGCAGTTCTGCACCCCTTTCCCCCCACACCTCACCCTATGTATTCTTCAGTCTGTATCCTTTGTAACATCCTGTGTAATAAACTGATAAATTTAAGTTTTTCTGAGTTCTGTGAGCCATTCCAGTGAATGAATCAAGCCCAAAGAGGAGTTGTAGGTACCCTAACTTGAAGCTGGTCTGTCAGAAGTTCCAGAGGCCTAGATTTGTGACTGCGAGGGTGGAATGCAGTCTTGGGAACTAAGCCCTCCCCCTGTGGGATCTGATGCTATATCCAGGTAGATAGGGTCAAAATTGAATTAGAGGACAGGAGGACACGCAACTGGTGTCTGCTGCTTGATGTGAGAGAAGAAACCCTGACACATTTGGTCTCAGAAGCCTCTCTCAGTGTTATGATTGTTGTTGTGGTTGTGTGAGACCACAGGAAAAACACAGTTTGAGGGCTTTTTGAAACACTTTTACATACAGATCTGCCTGTCCAAACAAGAACCAGATAGAAAATTGTACTTATGTATTATCATTTCAATGTCTTCTACTTTCTGATTTGAGATTATATTTTTAAGCAAACCAGCTAACAAAAATTCATTTATTAAAAATTTGTTCATGATGGAGGGAGAAATTAAGACATGCAACACTTTAAGAAACAAATTAATGTCTTTTGGTCAAAGTGCCAACAGGAATCCAATTTTACAGTTATCTAGGCAGTTAAGGAACTTTTCAATATTTGTGACATAGTAATGTTCACCTAGTTATTTGGCCACAGTTCCATAAAGCCCTCTTTTTAAGATTCTATACCAATTGTAAGTATTCAAGTATTGGTTTTACATATATAGAAAGGGTACAAGTTTAAGGCTACCAGCCCTGAATAGTTTACTTCAATTTCAAAAAACGATGTCCAAAAATTGAGGAAGATTCACAAGAGTGTGCTTTTATTTGGAGTCTGCAGGAAAGAGCTATGACTGCTGTCATAGCAACTGGAAGGCTAGAAGGCTTGTAAAGGGAAGCCTCTCTGACCAGCGGCCTGCTTTGAAGGATAGCGGCTGCATTGCTACTCGGCCTTCATTTGCATCTCCCTCATTAAAGTTGCTTCCAAAATGTTTCTAGAACATTGATTTCAATTTCATGAAACCTCAGTTATGACCTCCTCTCTGTTCCTCTCTCACAAACAGCTCCTTACTCAACAAAATTGAAAATTTAGCTCAGTTCTCTTCCTCCCCATCCTTTCATGTAGAAAGTAGTGATTTATCACGTGAGGAACCCATGACTGCCAATGACCAGTCCTTTGATGTCCTAAAATACAATTCTGGCCAGAGACTCCTTCCAGTTTGTCATTTTGTTTTATTTATTTATTATTATTATTCTAAGTGAGAAAGCATGATTTATTGAGAGGACAGAAAAGCTCCCACAGCAGGAAAGCACCCAAAGGAGTTGCCCATCTGGGGCCACAAACCTGGTGTTTTTATAGCCCTAAGTCCAAGCTGATTGGCTAGCACTAGCTGTGAGCTGTAGCTGTTCTGATTGGTCAGTATTAAGGGCCAATCGGCAGGAGGTAGGGGCCTAATGGTGAGCTGATTGGTTGCTTTTCAATCCCAGCAGTGAGTACCTAATCTCTAGCTTGCAAGGCTTGGGGAGAGTTTATTTACCAATGCTGAGCCAGAGAGGCCCGGTCAGAATTTTGCTACATTGTTACCAGAGGACCCTCCCCTCCTGTATGTCTGCCTAGCCTTTCTCTAGCTATCTCCTGTCACATTCCCCCTTCTGGAGTAGTACCCCTAACTGATGCTAGGGAGTGAGCAAAATGACCGGTCTGGCTACTTCCTGCTGATCATGGGCATCCTATGGGAACGGTAGCAAGGGATCATCCAAAGGGTGATCTAAAGGTCCACGGTAGAAAGAAGCTTCCATAAAATGTTCCATCTGCATCACTATTTGGAGTTTGATGGCCTCCTTGTCGAGCCCCACGTTTGGGCGCCAAAACTGATGCGTATTATTCAGGTCAGCCTGGGTTTCGAGAGTGTCAGCTCAGTGGGTTGGCCAGCCAAGTCCCAGAGAGGGTCATCAAGGTAAGCTTAGCCTCCGAAGTGTCAGCTCTAACAGGCTGGTGAGCCAAAGCTCTGAGAGTGTTGCCAGTTTGGTGGGCTGTCAAGCTTAGCCCCTGAGGTGTTGCAGCTTCAGAGTTTCACCTTCTCCAGGCAGTTCTCCTGATTTAGTTGGCTGTATCGGCTGGCAAGCCTGCCTCTGGGGTGCACGGCTCTTCGGCTCTGATTATCTTCTGGAGTTCTTCAGATCACAACTCTTCAGGGTCGAGGTTCTTGTCTTGTGCCCAGGAAGAATGAGGGACACGGACAGCTGAAAAGTGGGAAAGCATGATTTATTGAGAGGACAGAAAATCTCCCACAGTGGGAGGGGACCCAAAGAGATTGGCCCCAGTTTGGCATTTTAAAGTTTTTTTCCCAGCTAGTGAAGTCAAAGTCAGTACTTGGGGAATGTAAATAGTAAAGAATAGTGGTTAGGCAGCTTAGATGCTGCAGTTATATACCCAATGCCAAAGGTCAAGTTCCTCTGATCTCTCATATCCACACCCCTGCCCAACCTCCCACTTCTCCCATCCCCCCAGAAAAAGACTGAGGCAGAGATTGTTATGCAGGAAGTTATAAGGGAACCCTAATGTAAGAAGGAAGGGGAAGCAAGATGGGACAGAGGAGGCTCATTTACAATTAATTTTCAATAGAGGCCTCAACTGACCTCACTGGGAATTGTGGAGCACTAGTGACCTTTCAGGGTTAGCTTCCCTCTGCTTCTCCTTGACAGAAATTTGAACTGGCTAACCCAATCAGTCATAGAGACTTGTAGCTCAAAGAGGTTATTGGGATTGTAGGAACTCAAAAATCCCACAGATTTCCTAGAACCCCTGGCCTGGGGATGCACAAAGAACTGGCTTGTCTGAGTATGCAGGGACACTGAAAATAATCCAACTCAGATCAGTTCCAACAACAGTACGTTGACTTGGCCCAAAGGGCTCCATCCAAAAGCTCCTGTCATCTTTCTTTTTCCAATGAGAATCCTGCCCAAACCCCATCAGTGGAATCCTGTGTCCTTACCCCTACAGGACCAGGCATGACAGTTACTTTGCTGTCTGTACTCAACAGAGTCAGTGGTCCTGTAGGGGTAAGGACACAGGATTCCACTGATGGGGTTTGGGCAGGATTCTCATTGGAAAAAGAAAGATGACAGGAGCTTTTGGATGGAGCCCTTTGGGCCAAGTCAACG
>NW_007246174.1:48379-57442 GCF_000164805.1 Carlito syrichta
CTAGAACCCCTGGCCTGGGGATGCACAAAGAACTGGCTTGTCTGAGTATGCAGGGACACTGAAAATAATCCAACTCAGATCAGTTCCAACAACAGTACGTTGACTTGGCCCAAAGGGCTCCATCCAAAAGCTCCTGTCATCTTTCTTTTTCCAATGAGAATCCTGCCCAAACCCCATCAGTGGAATCCTGTGTCCTTACCCCTACAGGACCAGGCATGACAGTTACTTTGCTGTCTGTACTCAACAGAGCCATAAATGTTTAAGTTACCCCTCGCCACCCTGCCACCTCAGTTCCCCAGCATACTTAGATAGGTATGTGTGACTCATCCCTTCCTCCTCCTTCCTGGAGGAGAGTGAGCAACAACCAGCCTTGTTTGTTTGGAATGCTTATTTCAATTCTTGCCACTTAACTTCTAAAGAGTTAAGAAGTAGGAAGTCCTTTCTCCCTATCCACCACCACTTGGGCAAGAACATTCACTATCAAATCCCAGGAAGTTTTCTCTTATGACCTAACCTAACCCGTAAGACCTTTTTCATTCCCCTTCCAGAAAGCCATACTTTCATAATCCTGTCTTCATCACCAAAACTGTCAAGAACTGGGAAGTGTTGGAGATTTTACCTTGATTGCAAGCTAACAAGTTAGCCTAATACCGTCTCATGATTGCCGGCAGAAGACACGAGACTCGAATCAGAGACAAAGTACTTTGTTACTCACAGCACAGCAGGCAGCTAGAGCTTCAGGTTTACCTTAGTTGTCCTTACCTACCAAGTCCCACAGTGGCAACATGAAGGAACCCAAGTGAATGTTATACATACAACGGAGCTTCGTCACAGCTTAAGAACCCTGAGCTGCAAGCAAACTTATCTGACCTCTGCTCCAGACTGAGACATCATCTTTATTATACAAGACAGCAAACAAACAAACCTGCCCTCTGCTCTATCTTTCAAAATCCTTGAAAAGATGGTCCTGAAAAAAAAGCTGTCAGTGCTTATGCACACAGGACATTCAGAACTGTGAAAGAACCATGGAGAACTGTCTCCCAGCAGCAACACATTCCATCTCCTGATGAGGAATTAGCAAGTTTCTGGAAGAGCATGTATGATGGAAAATATTGTTGCAGGATTTCTAGAAAACACTATTTGCTACTGTTACCTGGGCAATGTATCTTTCAAGGCCTTCATTTCCCTGTTTTTAAAAATGGAGATTTAATAATATTTCCCCTCTTAGGTTTGTTAGAAGATTCTTTAATATACAGAAAGATTTTGAATAGTGTATACCACAGTGAGGGTTATGTAAATAAAGCTGCTCTGAAGACTATTACTTATAGCTCATATATTCATATTAGTATTTCCAAAGGATAGAGCCTATGAAGTGATATTATTGGGTCATACGATATATACTTATTCAATTTTTTATTAAATGGTGCAAAGTTGTCCCCTAAAATGTTGTTGTAGTCTACATCCCCATCAATGGTATTTAAGAATGCAGGTCCAGTGTGTGTGTGTGTGTGTGTGTGTGTGTATGTGTGTGTGTGTGTGTGTGTGTGTGTGTGTGTTTACATATACATATGTATGGCCTGACAATTAAGTTTGCAAACTCATCCTAGACACAGTACTGCATACCTCATTATTGAATATCGCCATGATTACCTTTGAAGTACTCCCCTTGAGAAACTATGCACTGATGTCAGCACCTAGTCCACCCATCAGATCAGTTTTGGAACGCTTCTTCTGGAGTGGCCATCAGAGCTGTCATTGTATTACCCCTGATGCTGATGTTCTAAATGTCATCAAAATGTTTTCCTTTCAGTATTTCCTTTATCTTCAGGTAAAGAAAAAGAAGTCACTGGGGGCCATATTAGGTGAGTAAGGAGGGTATTCCAATGTTGTTATTTGTTTACTGGCTAAAAACTCCCTCATAGTGCTGTGTAAGCTGGTACATTGTCATGATGCAAGAATTTCTTGAGGACCATTTATGCCCACAACTTTCTCATGCCAAGATTTTCATTTAAAACTTTCCTGTTTCTCTAGCAATGTTTATTTGGTCTGTGATGCTTCTCACAGTCAGCCAACAAATTTGATGAATTTTTTGCAATGTTTTTATCAGTTCTGCTTGTTACTAGCGGTCCTGACTTCTCTTAATCAGTGATGCTTTCACTCTCCTCAGAAAAATGTTTAATCCATTCGTACACTGCTGTTTTTTTTTTTTATGACATTATCTCCATAAACTTGGACTAACATGACCCTGATTTCACTTCCACTCTTGGCAAATTAACAAGAAATTTAATATTTGTTCATTGCTCTAATTCAAGCTCCGATATTCTTGCAATGGCATACAGAAACATAGAACAACAATAAAAAACACCACTCAGCAAGATACCGCCACATGTCAACATGAACACAGCTGTGAGACACTGATATACCAAGGTTATGAAACCTTAACAAGTTGTTTGTACAGTGCTGCCAACATAAGTGTGTGGTGGCAAGTTCACAACTTAATTGTCAGGCCTTATATATATTTAAATCTTAGAGAGAGTTCATCTAGTTTTATAAGTGTATACAGCATAACATATACAAATCAAAGCACATGGATTTGTGTTCCAAACCCACAGATTATGAGTGGTGTTGAACTACTTACTCTACTTCTCCAAGCTTCAGTCTCCTTGTCCATAAAATAGAGATAAGGCTGCCCACATCTACCCTGTGAGACCACAGTGCAGATCAACTGAGTTGATGTATGTAAAGACATAAGGAGTAAAGGTAGCCAAGCATGGTAGTTCATGCCTGTAATCCTAGCACTTTGGGAGACTGAGGCAGAAGAATTGCTTGAGTTTAGTAGTTTGAGACCGGTCTGGGCTACATAGTGAGACTTAGTCTGCAAAAAAATAAAAAAATTAGTCAGGCATGGTGGCACATGCCTGTAGTCCCAGCTACTTAGGAGGCTGAGGCAGAAGGATCAGCTGAGCTCAGGAAGTTGAGGCTGCAGTGAGTTGTGATCATGCCACTGCACTCCAGCCTGTGAGACAGAGTGAGACCCCCTAAATACAGACACACACAAAAATTCTAATAACTGCCCACAGAGAAGAGAAATGAGGTGCTGAGACTTCCAAAGAACACTAAATACTCCCACAATCTCTCAGTGAACAAAGAGGAGTATCCAAGGTAACTCACAGACTTAGGATGGGAGATCTCCCAGTACTAGGATTCCCAAAACTTCTGACAATTCTTCACTGCCCTCACCATTTTTAGATACAGTCTTATTTTCCCACTCTCCCATTTTCTCTGCTGAATACATGTCTCAACAATCAAAGTTGCCCTTGACTCTTCCTAAATGTATCCTTAGGAAACCTGTCTAGATGTTCTTTCAAAGCCTAGAGGTTTCTACATCTGCCTTTAAAGCCCTAACCCTTTTCCTTGTACTCTGAAAAGGGTAGAAGAAAAAACTTCCTTCCAATGAGCTTATCTTTTCATCAGGGAAAATGGAGATGTGGAATAGCATAATGGTACAACCCAGACACCAGAAGCAAACTGCCTGGGTTTGACTACTAAGATTTTCATCTTGTTGGCTGTGTGACCTCGTGAGAAAACTGGCCCAGCTTCCTCATAGAACTAAGAGTTACAGTTTTGTTTTGTTTTTGAATAAACATAGAAATTGACCCTTTTGGTCAAAGCTTAAAACTTGCATTTGTCGCATCTGAATTCCTTTCTCTTGAAACTGACTCAAGGAACTGAAACTCACCAGATCACCACATCTAGACAATGAGATTCCATACTCCTTGTGTTTACCAACTTATCTTCCTTTCCTCTCCCTAATTTATGCTTTCTACATTCCTGCCCCACTATACACCCTTGACTTCAGTAGGAAGGGGAGATGGATTTGAGGTTAAACCTCCCATTTTCCTTGGTTGATATCACCCAAAGAGAAAGCCTTCTTCCCTAGCAAAACTAATCGTCTCAGCGATTGGCTTTCTATGTGGAGAGCAACAAGACCTCAATCAGGCCTCTAGTGTTTCAGTAACATTTGGACAAGCTACCTAACGACTCTGCAGCTTCATTTCCCCAGCTGGAGAATAGGAATGATAGTATCTTTTCATAGTGATACTGGGAGAATTAAAGGAGTTAAACCAAGTCCAGACACTTAGAAAAGCCCTGGCACTCAGTCAATGTTAGTTACTACTGTATGAATGACTGAATGAATGATTTAACCAGTAGCCCATATGGGACATGTAAACCTGTTAAGTATTTGCTCCTAAAGGAACAGAATATTTACCAAAGTATAGTCCTTTTATATTCTTCTGCTGACCAAGCAATAATAATAGTGGATATGTATGTTGTCTTAATAGAAAGGAAGAAGGCTTAGACTGATTGAATGTCTACTGTTTGCTAGGCACAGTATAGCTCTCTTTTCACTTAATCTCTCAACAGATGTGCAAATTGGATATTTTATCCCCATTTTTCCTTAGGAAGAAATTTGCGCAAATCATAGTATTAGCAAGGTCTGGATGTGAATTCAGGCCATCTGACTATAATAAACAATGTATCAACAGAGACATCTACAAGTTTGCTTGTTCATAACCATCTCATTTCCTGAAAGAGGATGAATTAGAATCATTATTTCTGAAGGAATTCAGGGTCAGTAGGAGCCAACTTATTTTTTGGCCATGCCAGACTGTAGGGTTTTCTATTTTAACAGGGCTTTAGTCTAGGTATAATAGAGAAGTGACCTGACTTATAAGAAAGCAGAGTTATAAAAGAAAGAAATTTTCAGGTATAGTGGCTCAAGCCTGTAATTCCAGCACTTTAGGAGGCAGAGGTGAGAGAATTGCCTGAGTCCAGGGGTTCAAGAACAGCCTGGGCAACTTGATGAGACCTCATCTCTATAATAAATTTAAAAATTAGCTGGACATGGTGGCATGCACCTGTAGTTCCAGATACTTGGGAAACTGAGGCTGAAGACTCACCTGAGCCCAGCAGGTCGAGGCTGCAGTGAGCTGTGGTCATACCACTGCACTCTAGCCTGGCTATAGAGTGAGACACTGACTCAAAAAAAAGGAAAGAAAGAAAAAGAAATTTGGGTCGGGTGTGGTAGCTCATGCCTGCAATCCCAGCACTTTGAGAGGCCAAACCAGGAGGATACCGTGAACCAGCAGAGGCATGATAGTGAGACTTCGTCTCTACAAAACATTAGCTGGGCATGGTGGTGTGCACCTGTAGTCCCAGCTACTCTGAAGGCTGAGGTGGAAGAATCACCTGAGCCCTGGAGGTCAGGGGTGTATTGAGCTGTGATAGTGCCACTGCACTCCAGATTGGGTGACAGAGTGAGATGCCTTCTCAAAAAAAACAAAAAAACAAAAAGTAAAAACATTGTTGGGACTTGAAAGATAAACCGATTTAGATACTTCAGAAAAAATGGGATGGGGTGAGTAGGGTAATAATTGGAGGAAATGTAATGACCAAGAAACAATCTATCATTATTGCCGAGTTTTATTTTTGCTTACTATTGCTTTGGCAGGTATAGACATAAACTACCATTTATTCAGGATGGATCATGGAGGGTTTTGCTGTCACTGTTTTAGGTGTTCAGAAATAGAAGCAATCATCTACTGTTAGGAAAGTGAAGCAAGTAAAGAAAAAAACATGTCTTGAATTCTCTTGCCAAGATGTGTCTCTATCAAATTACTAATGTTGTACTAAAGAGGTGGGGGATACATTTCATTTATTTGCTTATGTAACTTTTACTCACTATTTTCATTTGTGGTGAGTAGAGGAAAAAGTAATAAGAACACGATGACCTTTCCATTTTGTCCTAAAACAGAAAACAGGAAGAGGGAGTACTGCCATCTTTTGGTTATACAATATAATAATTTAAAATCATTACACTGCACAGCCAGATGAATGCTGTTACTCATCACCAGATGAACAGAAACACTGACTTACCGTGCATGAGTCAGTTCCTTAGACTATTTCCTCATAATATCCTTCCTCTGCAAAGGAAAATCACAAAGACTCTGAAATCTCATTTTTTCTTTCAATAGCAGGTAAAAAGAGAAAGTGCTAATGGGTTAGGTAGATTATCTTAAAGACCGCTGACAATGCTAATATTATATTTAATGATTCTAAAGCATTCAGAGTAGACAAAGACAAAGGAGAAGTGGAGAACCTTTATATTTAATCACGAGAGCCAATTTCACAATTGCCCTGGGGGTCAGGAACTTGAATGCAAGGCTAAACTCTCTGAGACTAAGGAAACAGTGTGGCAGAGACTACCAGATAGCCAATACAGGGTTTCATCGACACCAAGCAAGAGAAAAAGGTAGCAAAAACACAACTGGAGCAGTCCAGGATCATGGTAAGACTACAAAAGGAAACTAAAGAAGCTCACCAGAGTGTACTGTTTGGGGATGGTTGTAGGGCGCTGAATTGACTGCGGGAAGGCCACAGACACGGTCACTACATGACGTGCATTTTACTAACAGCAATCCTGAAGAAAAGACTTTGAGTAAGTATAGGGTATATATTTGGAAGAGGAAACATTAATTTGAAGAAAAGAGGATTCTGGAAAATAAATATAATCCTCTCAAATCACATTTGGATCCAGAGAGGCAGATATCAAAATAAGGTTTCTAAAAAGGCTAATCAGGGTGGCAGAAAATAGAATATAAAAACTAAGGGAGGGCCGTAGGGGTATTTGGGATAAAAAGGGAAATATGGAGGCCAGGCTCAGTGGCTCAGCCTGCAATTCCAGCACTTTGGGAGGCCAAGGCGAGTGGATTCAAGACCCACCTGGGCAACTTGGCGAGACCTCATCTCTACAATAAATCAAAAAATTAGCCGGGCGTGGCGCACCTGTAGTTCCAGTACTTGGAAGGCTGGGTGGAAGAATCGCTGGAGCCCAGCAGGTCAAGGCTGCGGTGGCCGGGAGCGGCCACTGCACTGCAGTCTGGGCGACAGAGTGAGACTCCAACTCAAAAAAAAAAAAAAAAGAGAGAGAGAAACACATTTAACTTAAAATTTTCTAGTAGCTCCTTTTTTTCTTTTTGAGTCGGAGTCTCACTCTGTCACCCAGGCTGAAGTGCAGTGACACAATCAGGGCTACCTTAGGTTCTACCTGCTGGTCTCAATTTTTCTAAGTAGTTGGGACCACAGGCGTGAGCCAACACGCTTGTCTAATTGTTTAAAAATTTATTGTAGAGACGGGTGCTCACCATGTTGCCCAGGCTGGCCTTGAACTCCTGGGCGCAAACAATCCTCTTGTCTCAGCCTCCTAGTGTTAGGATTACAGATGTGAGCTACTGTGCCTGGCAATAAAATATATTATATATAAACATATATATTAAAAATATATTTTATAAAGGCAAAACATTATCATTTCAATATGTAATCAATGCAAACATTAACAAGATGATTTATATTCTTTTTTTGTACTAAGTTATAGAAATCCAATGTGTATTTTACATGTTGTGTAGTTATAGAAATCCAATGTGTATTTTACATTTACAACAAATCTCAGTTCAAAGTAGCCACATTTGCAGAGTTCAGTAGTCACGTGTGGCTGGTGTGGGAAGATCTTATGTTCTGTAGTGAACAGCATCCTAACAGAGCCCTACTGAGGGAGAGATCATACTTTGTCCTTTGGTACTCTGAAATAAAGGCCTGTCGGGTTACCCAGCACAAGAACCTGGGGATGGTCTGGAACCCAAAAAAGACTCTACAGTACAAATGCTTCCTTCCTGAAACCATCATCCCTTCCCAGAACATGTGATAGTTGGTATTTCTTTTCTTCCAACCTTAATGCTACTTCTCAGCAACAAAGTCAAAAGTGTTTTTCTCAACCGACCATTCCCCAGAGAAGAATACAATTACCTCTCTGTCTTTTGATCCAGCCAGATAATGATTATCCACACAAATTTCTGCTGTAGAAACAATATGCATTTGTATTGGTGTTCATTTTTAAATGATATAGAAACTTTAATTAATTCACCAACTTTGTTGCAGGAGCCCTGGATTCAGAGACTGTCTGCAATTAATGTATTTTTTTTGCTGTATGACATAAGAGCAAAAGAGGATGGAAATAATTAGGATTTAATTTGGAAGTCAATGGTGTAGATTTCAGTTTGATATATCACGTTTGTCCTTTTTTGGTAACACTTGGAACAGTAAGAGGAGTAATACGGAATTTTACAAATGAAGATGAAATAGTCTATGCTTTATGGGGGAAGATAAGGATTCTTCTTAATTCAGCCAACACACTCAAAAGTATTATATGTGTAAAGAAATATAACGCTTCCGACTTGTTATCAAAGTGACTTCGGGCATCTTTAAATTTCATCATCTTACCATTTTCTCATCTTTTTCTATTTGGGATAGTTGAATAGTTCAGAGGGATAAAAAGAAACTCTGGGCTGGGTGCAGTGGCTCAAACCTGTAATTCCAGTACTTTGGGAGGCCGAGGTGAAGGGATTGCCTGAGCCCGTGGGTTCGAGATCAGCCTGGGCAACTTGGTGAGACTTCATCTCTACAATAAACCGAAAAATTAGCCAGGCATGGTAACATGCACCTGCGGCCCTGGCTACTTGGAAAGATGAGGCGGAAGGATCACCAGAGCTCAGCAAGTTGACACTGGGGTGGCAGTAAACATGCCACTGCACTCCAGCCTGGGTGACAGAGTGAGACTCCAACTAAAAAAAAAAAAAAAGAAAGAAATCCTGGAATTAAATATTTTTTACTTAGGGGGATAAAAAGCAGTACAAACTATCTCAACATCAGCTTATTTGTATAACATTTGTCACAGTGTACCATACTAACCCTCTCCTCATCCCTCTTGAACAGACTTTGGCAAGTCAGGAGAAGCTCGAGAAGCTGGAGGGGATATTGGATAAACCATTGATGACATCACTGGGAGCATGAGCTTTCTCTACATCTCACTCAAGCCTACTGCTGCATTTTTTATTAGAAGTGAGGTAGAAGGATCACTGGAGCCCAGCAGGTCAAGGTCAAGGCTGCGTGGCTGGGAGCAGCCATTGCACTCCAGTCTGGGCAACAGAGTGAGACTCCAACTCAAAA
>NW_007246174.1:57462-69702 GCF_000164805.1 Carlito syrichta
AAAAAAAAAAAAAAAAAGAAGTGTGCTCTCTGTGACAATGGCTCCAGCTAAGCTCTATTACGCACTTCCTCCCCATTGATATCAACTCAAAAGAGACGAGTTCAATAAAAGGGAAGAGGGATGACATTGCAAATAGTATAAATAACAGATTTGCAGTTCTTCAGAAATTCAGTAATTTTTTTTTAAGTTGGGGTCTCACTCTGTTGCCCAGGCAGTGGAGGACAGTGTCACAATCATGGCTACTGCAGGCTCAACCTTCTGGTCTCAGGCAATCCTTCTACCTCAGCCTTCTGAGTAACTGGGACTACAGGTGTGTGCCACTACACTGGCTAATTTTTCTTATTTTTGTAGAGATAAGGTCTCACTATGTTGCCCAGACTGATCTTGAACTCCTGGGCTCAAGCAATTCTCTTGCTTCGGCTTCCCAAAGTGCTGAGATTACAGATGTGAGCCACCATGCCTGGCCTACATTTCTAAATTAGTACTCTACATTTTTAAAAGGCTGATGCTTACTTAAATGAGGCCTCTTTCCAGTGTTCCCGTAGACAATCAGTAATTCCTCTAGATCTTTTCACTTTTCCCTAGCACTTCCATGAACATCTGCCAGCTGGTCTCTCACTGAGCATCAGTGCCACAGAGGAATATAGGAGGGAAGTGAATTCAATAGTAATGAGTGTAAATGAGAAGGGTCAGTACCCACTCGCCTAGCCAGTCTTTGATGTCTTGAAGTTGCAAATTGATTTGCTTTGTAAAAATAAACATCCTGCATTTTTTGTAGACTAGCCACTTGTCCATCCCTAGCAGAAGTAGACTAGGATTTCTTTTATTTCAGCAATCATTATCTGCTTCTTTTACTCTGAAAATGCTTTTTCCATGTGTCCCCATCTTCTACTCAGTCCTCAGGGGTTGTGGAAAGGACTCACATGTACCACTATATGTTGAGCCAAAGAGTATCAACAAATTCAAAATTAGCCTAATCCCTTCAGCTCCATGTAATCAGTTTCTTGCATCTTGTCATACTTCCCACCCTCCACCTCAAGTACTTCATTCAGAAGCAAAACAGGAGGAAATGGATTCCTTCCCAGTTGGACCTGGGGCATCTGGCCAGAAACTCATTATGTTTCACCCCAAGTTACTTCTCAATCCCAGAATGGGACTTTAGACAACTCCTTTGAGAGAGATGAGACCTGTCAAGAACTGTAAAAGGCCTGAAACTACCTATAAGAAAGATTCCAATGGTTCATTTTCAAGGCCTGTCTAAACAGACTGGCAGATGTAGCAATCTTCAGCCACCAGCTCTTGACGGGCTCCTAAACAATCAGGAGATGGAAATGGGCCAATGAGAAAACAACACATTATTCTTAAGAAAATAGAGACTTAACGAGGGAAGGGAACCAGGGATAATCTTATAAGGGAAAAAAATGGGATCTTAGGCAACATCTGGGAAAGATTGTACACCCCAAAGTACTCAGCCAATAAGGAACCAGGGGAGGAATTTGCATGCTAGGGGATAAATCACTTGATGTAGCTGCCCTGGATGTGCCTGCTTACCAGACATCCAATCTTGCAAGACTCCCATTAAATTATTGTTTCTGCTATACTCCATGTCTCCAGGTCTATCCTTTAATATTGGACAGGTGAGTTTGAATATCACAATTTGGGGGCTCGTCCAGGATTATCTGCATCCATGGGAAGAGGACCCCAGCAAAGAGGGAGATGTGTCCCACCCAATTTTAGGGTGGCCTATTCTGCTCAGGTGTCCTGGCTCTCTACAGGACCATAGATAAGCCTGAGACAGCTGTGCCTGAGACAGCTGTGCCTGAGACAGCAGAGATGACACAGGGAGCGAACTAGCAGGCACTGTGGCAACCAGGTAACCTTGTGCATTAGCCAAGGTAGGAAAATTGGACTCTAAGTACTGCGTTGGTGGTTGGGCATTTTCAGAGATTGAGTGTGTGTGCCTAAGACATATTCTAGATACTAAGTGTGGAGCCTCAATCTACAGTTCTATTCTCCCGTGAAGAAAGCAGCTAGAGACAGATGAAGCTGATTCTAGTATATGCAAGAAAACTTCAGTAAGGGGGCTAAGTACATAGGGAAACTTAGGCACTGGGATTATCAACCTAACAGAAAAATGGGGAATAAAAATTCTAGGCCTAGGAGAACAAAGGAGGGACAAGTAAATGGCCTGGGAGGAGGGGAAAGAAGGGAAGAGGTCCCATCCAAGGACATTACTCCAGACGGTTCATTGCGGGATATGTTAAAACAATGAGGAAGCAGTCCCCAGACTAAAGACAAGGAGAAACAAAAGATGATTAAATACTGTTGTTTTGTATGGACTAGGGAGCTAATTCGTAAACCTGTGGTTTTCTGGCCACAGTTTGGCTCAGAGGAGGACTGGCTGTGCCAGACCCTAGTTCTTCATGTTATTAATAAGGCCTCATCCTTGGAGGAGGAAAGAGATTATGCTCTTTGTTGGCTGCCAGGAGCAGTTTTTATGTTCCCTCTCACGGTGGAGGAAACAGGCCCCAAGAAAAACTCCTGGGATCTTCTTTCCAGTCTCCCTCCCTCTTATTGGGAACAGGGAAGCCAGAGGTAGTCAGGGAACCCAGGGTCCCCTGAGGGATCTGAGCCAGGGGGCTCCAGGCTTCAAAGAAGTTCTGAACCTGCTGCTCCAACAAACTTCTACCCAAACCTAATGAAGGAACTGGAGCAATGCAAAAAAGACAGAAAATTTTCCACTCCTCTCCAAGATTCCTGTGGAGGTTTCTAAAATATCTCCCCTTATGGAAGTCTCTATAGGGTGGGGAAAGATTGGATTCATAAACGCTCCTCTGAAAAGCACTGAGGTCAGAAATTTTAAAAGGGAAATGAAATCATTACTAGAAAACTCCCTTGGGCTGACAGACCAACTCGATCAATTCTTGGGGCCCAGCTTTTACACTTGGGCTGAAATAATGTCCATAATAAACATCCTATTTACAGGGGAAGAAAGGGGATGATTAGAAGGGCCACAATGTCTATCTGAGAAAGGTAACATCCTTCTGGACAAGGGGTCCTGTCTACAGAACAGAAGTTCCCAAATTCAGATCCCAACTGGAACAATAATGACTCTAGAGATTGGGCTTGGATGCAGGATTTCAGGGAGTTAATAATTAGAGGAATGAAATAATCCTACTCTGAGATCTCAGAATGTTTCTAGGGCTTTTGAAATTCAACAGAAGAAAGAAGAAACTCCTTCTGCCTTTTTGCAGAGGCTGAAGAATCAGATAAGAAAGTATTCCGGGCTAGATCCGGAGGACCCAGTGGGGCAGGGCCTCTTGAAGGTCAATTTCGTAACTAAAAGTTGGCCTGACATTCTGAAGAAATTGCAAAAGCTTGATGGGTGGAATGAGAAACCAAATGAAGAGTTACTAAGAAAGGCCCAAAAGGTGTTTGTGAGGAGAAAAGAAGACAAACAAAAACAAAGGGCAAAAATTATGGTGTCTACTGTGGAGAGAATAATGGAGGAGGAGCTAAATTGAAATCCTCTCCACCAGAGGGGGAAATTTTAGGCCTTAGTCAACAGACAAAAGGGCCCTGGAGGGCGGGGCAGGATGCTGCCCCAGTTACAAATGGGTGTTACAAATGTGGAAAACCTGGTCACTTTAAGATAGAATGCCCTGAATGCAAATAGGAAGAAGAAGTGACCCCACGTTTGACTTTTGATGAAGACTAGGGAGGTCAGGGGTTCCCTTTAATGAGGTCCCATCAGGAACCCTTGATAAATTTGAGGGTGGGTCCTAAAGAAGAGGTGACATTTTTAATTGATACTGGAGTGGCTCACTCCTCACCAATATATCAGCCTCAAGGGACTGAACTTTCTAAAGAAAAATTGCTTGTGTCAGGGATAAGAGGGGAAGGATTTCAGGTTCCGATATTCAAGCACATGAAAGTTAGATTAGAATCTGAGGCCACTGAGTGGCCTTTCCTATTTGTCCCAGAGGCTGGGATAAATCTCCTAGGCTGAGATCTAATTATAAGACTTAGCATGAGACTAGAAGTAGAAGAGGGACAGATAAAGATGGAAATGGCCCTCCTCACGGAGGTGGAAGAGAACCAAATCAACACCCTGGTTTAGGTCAAAGAAGGAAATAGGGGAAGGCTAAATGTTGTCACCCCATTAAAAATTATTTTAAAACATCCAGGAGGAACCGTTTGTAGAAAGCAATATCCCATTCCTGCTGAAGGTAGGAGGGGCCTACAACCAGTAATCTAGGGCCTCATGAAACATGGATTGCTGAAACCCTGCAGATCGCCATGTCAAAAACCCTGATGGGATTTACCAGCTAGTGCAAGACTTAAGGGCCATTAATCAGATCATTCAGGCCCAACATCTGGTGGTCCCCAACCCCTACACTCTCCTTAGCAGGATCCCCTATGAACACACCTGGTTCAGTGTGCTAGACCTAAAGGATGCCCTCTAGGCATGTCCCCTAGACCCTGACAGCAGGGACCTCTTTGCTTTAGAATGGGAAAATCCTATGACTGGCAGGAAGCAACGGTGCCGCTGGACAATACTACCCCAGGGCTTCATCGAAGCCCCATATTTATTTGATCAGATTTTAGAAACTGTCCTGGAGGAATTTCAGCCTAGGGTGGCAATATGTAGATGATTTCCTAGTCTCTGGAAAGAAAGGAAGTATAGGAAACTACTATGAGCTTACTCAACTTTTGGGGACAAAAAGGGCTGAGAATTTCAAGGAATGAGCTACAATTTTTAGAAAAGGAGGTTAAATATTTAGGACATCTCATCAGTGAAGGGAAGCAATGAATAAACTCAGAGAAACTAGCTGGCACAATGAGCCTGGCCCCGCCCAAAACGAAGAGGGAACTCAAAAAAATTTGGGGACTAAGTGGCTGTTGCCGGCTATGGATTAAATCTTATGAGAACAAGAATTTTGTATCTGAAACTGTTAGAGGAGGAACCTGATCCCTTACAATAGTCTCAGGAGGAAAAACAAGTTATAGAGGATTTAAAGCGGGCCCTCATTACAGCCCCTGTCCTGGCTCTTCCATCCTTAGACAAGCCATTACACTTGTTTGTCACCATGGATCAGGGTGTGGCCCTAGGAGTACTAACCCAAACTTGGGGAGGGAGAGAAGGGAGAAGCAGCCTGTTACTTTTGTTTCTAAACTCATTGACCCTGTCTCTCGAGGATGGCTGGAATGCGTCCAGGCAGTGGCAGCCACTGCTCTGTTAGTAGAAAAAAGCAGGAAACTGACCTTCAGGGGAACCTTAACAGTTAGTACTCCTCACCAGGTCAGAACCATACTCAACCAAAAAGCAGGGAGACAGCTAACTAATTCCCGAATCCTAAAATATGAGGCTATGCTATTAGAAAAGGATGACTTAATTTTAACCACAGATGTTTGTCTGAACTGAGCTAGTTTCCTGTGGAAAGGTGATGAGAACCCAGAAACAAGAGATGCTTGGATATAATTAAATATCAAACCGAAGTTAGATCAGACCTATGAGCGATCCCATTGCAGGATGGGGCAAAACTTCTTATAGATGGGTCTTCCTGAATATTAAAGGGAAAGAGGCATAATGCATATGCAGTTGTTAACAGAAATCAATAGTCTATATATGAGAAGGGTTAACTGCCTAACCACTGATTTGCATAAACCTGTGAATTGTATGCCCTCAATAAAGCCTTAAAATTCCTTGCAGAGGCTGGGCGCGGTGGCTCAGCCTGTAATCCCAGCGCTTTCGGAGGCTGAGGCGAGTGAATTGCCTGAGCCCAGGGGTTCAAGACTCGCCTTGGCAACTTGGTGAGACCTCGTTTCTACAATAAGTCAAAAAATTAGCTAGGCATGGTGGTGCATACCTATAGTTCCAGCTACTTGGAAGGCTGAGGTGGAAGAATCGCCTAAGCCCAGCAGGTCGAGGTTACAGTGGTCGGAAGCGTGCCACTGCCCTCCTGGGCAACAGAGTGAGACTCTGACTCAAAAAAAAAAATTCTTTGCAGAGCAGAAGGGTATCATTTATACTGGCTCCAAATATGGCTTTGGGCATATTTGGGTATGTGCCTTTGGGAAGATTTGGACAGAATGAGGTCTCATCAACAGTAAGGGAAAGGAATTAGTATGCAGGGAGCTAATAGAAGAGGTCCTGAAAAGTCTCCTGCTTCCAACTGAAATAGCAGTAGTACATGTGAATGGTCACCAAAAGGGGAGGCTGTAGGAAACAGGCTGGCAAACGAGGTTGCAAAACAAGCTGCCCTAGAAGAAAAGGTTAAACTCTTGAGTCTCATTTCTAGCATCCCCAAAGTAACACTAAAGCCTCAATTCACTAAACAGGAATAAGGGGAACCAAGCAGGTTGGGAGCTATTCAGAATGGGGACGGATGGATCCTCCCGGATGGGAGGGGAATGATCAACAAGGCTATAATGAGAGAATTAATGACTATACTACACTCGGAGAGCCACTGGGGTCCTCAGGCCACGTGTGATGCCATATTAAAAATTTATGGGCCGGGCTTGGTGGCTCAGCCTGTAATTCCAGCACTTTGGGAGGCCGAGACAAGTGGATTGCCTGAGTCTGTGGGTTCAAGACCAGACTGGGCAACTTGGCGAGACCTCATCTCTACAATAAATTTAAAAATTAGCTGGGCATGGTGGCGCGTGCTTGTAGTTCCAGCTACTTGGAAGGCTGAGGCGGAAGGATCACCTGAGCCCAGCAGGTCAAGGTTGTGGTGGCTGGGAGCGTGCCACTGCACTCCAGCCTGGACAACAGAGTGAGACTCCAACTCAAAACAAACAAACAAACAGAAAAACTTATGGATGTGTCCTCTATACCATTGCCAAGCAAGTATGTAAAGGCTGTATAGCCTATAAAAGAATAAACAAAAAAGATCATTTGAAAGCAAGCTGTGGGAGGAAGGCCTCCAGGACTGAAACCATTCAAAGCATTCAGGTAGATCTCACAGAAATGCCAAAAATAGGGAAATTAAGATACGTATTAATGATAACGGATCATCATTCAGGTTGGGTGGAAGTCTTTCCCCTTGTAACTGCCGCTACAGAGCCTGTAGTCAAAATAATTCTAGAACAAATTATTCCTCGATTTGAACTAATGGAAAATGTAGACTTGAATAATGGAAGTCATTTTATATCACAGGTATTGAAGGGGGTCATTGAAAGTTTACAAGTTCAAGAGGATTACCACACCCCCTGGTACCTTCCTTCCTCAATATGAATCAGAAAGGATGAATCAGACCCTCAAAAAGCATATTACTAAATTAATAATGGAAGCTAAATTACCCTGAGTGAAGGGTCTTCCAATTACACTTCTCAGAATCAGGACAGCCCCACGAAAAGATGTGGGCCTGTCTCCTTATGAATTACTGTATGGACTCTCGTACCTGGGCAGAATTACAGATCTTCCCACTATGTAAACTAAGAACCAATTTCTGAAAACCTATATACTGGCTATATCTTCCACTTTATCATTCCTAAGGTTAAAAGGACTGCTAGCCCAGACCCTCCCTCTTGAGTTCACTGTTCATCCCGTCCACTCTGGCACTTTCATCCTCATAATGACCTGGAAAGAAAACAAACTCCAGCCGAGTTGGGAAGATCCCTATCAAGTACTCCAGACTACTGAAACTGCTATGTGAATGGTCGAAAAGGGGGGGACTCACTGTACCCGAGTTAAAGGACCAATAACTAAAAAAGAAGCCAAAGATTGATGGAAAGTATCCAGGTCCCTTGGAGAATCCTTTAGGGTCACTACAAGGAAAGTTTCATAAAAAACATGGGCCAGGTTCAAATTTAGTATTTAACATGGCTGGTTACATAATCATGAATGGAGCAGAAGTTAATGGGAACTGGCAGGGAACACATGGGTTCCCAGTTCTCAAGTCGGTGATAAATATAACAAAAACTCTAACCCCCAAACCATTTAGTGTGATGCATGTCAAGTTCTACCCTATGGGGATTTAGAAAATCAGAAACAATTGTCACAAACAGAAAAATACCTTTGCCCAGAACCAGGCACTGGCTACAGTAGCGCCAGTCCCTGCCCCAGCTGGGACGATGTCTGGTGGAATAGCCAGTGGAAAGGATGGACAGTAAACCTGGGGTGGTTCACCCCAAATTGGCGACCTTTAAAAGATAAAATACATCTTTTTAAGGGCACTCCACCAGAAGTATGTCAGAACTTAGAATGCAACCCTATACTTTTAACTATTAACAACCCATTTACCCTAGATCAAGAACCAAGAGTGGCATCTTGTATATATGAATTAGGAGCAGTTGTCACATGAAAAGACCCCCCCAAGACGACTGGTCCTTGGGTTAGATAATTATAACACATCAGATATACCTAAACCAACTCCAAGTCCCAGAGGACATGACAATCTTCCTAATAATGATCCCAAGAGGGTAACTATAGTTGAAGTCAAAGATTTAAGACAGACACTTGAAATTGAGACAGGATATGGTGATGTCAATGCCTGGGTAGAATGGGTTAATTCTCTGTGCATGCACTCAACAAAAGCAATTGCTATGCTTGCGCTGCAGGGCAACCATAGGCGCAGGTAGTTCCATTTCCTCTTGGATGGGATGCAGACCTTGCAAGGATGAATTGCATGATATATCTAGACAAGGATGCATGGAGAAATTAAACCTGCAAAAGCTTGTCATTGTTTTTCCTGCACCGCGAAAGTCAGACCTGAGAGCAAACCCCTCTTTCTCCGTAGGGGTGGTTAATTACTTCTCTTGCCTCTCAAGGCAGGGGGAAGAGTTCAATAAGCCCGTAGGAAACCAGTTGACCTGTACCCGTATCCTAAATGTCAGGGTAAGTTGAGTCATAATTACTTTAACCTGAACATCCTGAAAGTGGATGTTTGGTGGCACTGTGGATAAAAGGCCTGTGCAACCAGTAGCTGTCTAACTGGACTGAAGCTTGTGCACTCGTCCAATTGGCCATTCTATTCACCTTGGCATTCCATCAAACCACTGAGGGTAACAGTGCCCATCACTGAAACTGAAGGGCTCTAGAAGGATCTTTTGACTCCAATGTATACATAAATTCAATAGGATTTCCAAGGGGAGTTACCAATGAATTTAAAGCTAGAAATCAGACAGCTGCCAGATTTGAATCATCACCCTTCTGGTGGTCCACCATTAATAAGAATGTGGACTAGATCAACTATATATATATTATAATCAGCAAAAGTTTATTAGCTACACCAGGGATGACGTCCAAGGGGTAGTTAGTCTACTGGACACCACCAGCCACATGGCATGGGAAAATCTAATTGCATTAGACATAATCCTGGCAGAGAAAGGAGGAGTTTGTGTCATGTTGGGAGGGAAATACTGTACTTTCATCCCAAATAACACTGCCCCTGATGAAACTGTCACCAAAGTCTTACAGGGACTAACAACCATAGCTAAAGAGTTAGTAGAAAATGCAGGTATTAATAATCCATTCATAAACTGGTTAGAAGGATAGTTTGGGAAATGGAAGTTAGTTCTAACCTCTCTTATAATTGTGGCAGAAATCTTTTTTTTTTTTGAGTTGGAGTCTCACTCTGTCGCCCAGACTGGAGTGCAGTGGCCGCTCCCGGCCACCACAGCCTCAACATGCTGGGCTCCGGTGATCCTTCCACCTCAGTCTTCCGAGTAGCCGGAATTACAGGCATGCACTACCATGCCCGGCTGATTTTTTGATTTATTGTAGAGATGAGGTCTCGCTGCCCAGGCGGGTCTCGAACCTGCGGGCTCAGGCAATCCACTCACCTCAGCCTCCCAAAGGCACGGGATTACAGGCTAAGCCACCGAGCCCGGCTATGTGGCAGAAATCTTAACAGCAATGGAATATTGTGTTATTCCCTGTGTCTAGGGTTTAACACAGAAACTCATAGAAACTACAATAACAAACAAATGCCCTTGATATACCCACAAATTGATCTAATGCTCATGGAAACTATAGTAGATTATGAGAGGAAAGTCAACAAATGTTGAGCCAATCTGAAAAGAATCTAGCTAGGTGTGGTGGCTCATGCCTATAGTTTCAGCACTTTGGGAAGCCAAGGTGAGAGAATTGCCTGAGCTCACGGGTTTGAGATCAGCCTCGGCAACTTGGCAAGACCTCATCTCTACAATAAATAAATAAAAATTTAAAAAGAAAAGAAAAGAATCTAAGGTGAAGATGGAACCAGAAATTCATAAAGAAATAGAGGAGGTAATTTGTAAGAAACATTCTAATGGTTCATTTTCAAGGCCTGTCTAAGCAGGCTGGCGGAGGTAGCAATCTTCAGCCACCCAGCTCTTGACAGACTCCTAAACAATCAGGAGATAGAAACGAGTCAATGAGAAAACAACATACTATTCTTAAGAAAACAGAGATTTAACCAGGGAAGGGAGCTAGGGATAATCTTATAAAGGAAAAAATTGGAGCTTAGGCAACTTCCGGGAAAGATTATACACCCCAAAGTACTCAGCCAATGAGGAACCAGGAGAGGAATTTGTGAGCTAGGAGATAAATTGCTTGCTGTAGCCACCCAGGTGTGCCTGCCTACCAGACACCTGATCTTGCAAAATCTCCATTAAAGTCTTGCTTCTGCTGTACGTTCCATCCTTTAATGTTGGGCGGGTGAGTTTGCTTCTCACACTACCCAACTTACACTGTTAACTGTTTATCGGTGCTGACAGAAGACACAAGACAAAGAGTTGGAGTCTCACTCTGTTGCCCAGGCTGGAGAGAAGTGGCACACTCATGGCTACCGCAGCCTCTACCTCCTTGGCCCAAATAATTCTTCCTCCTCTGCCTTCCAAGCAGCTGGAATCACAGGCACATGCCACCATGCCCAGCTAATTTTTAAAAATTTATCTTAGAGATGAGGTCTTGTCAAGTTGTCTAGGCTGGTCTCAAACCCCTGGGCTCAGGCAATCCTCTCACCTCTGCCTTCCAGAGTGATTACAGGCATGAGCCACTGTGCCCAGCCCCTATATTTAAACAAAACCACTCAAAACCCTCTTCCCTAACACTTCCATTGTTTTTGTTTCTACTGCTCTGTTACATAAATTCTCAGTTCCTGTTAGACTGTAATACTGAAAAAGAAACACCATCTATTCTTCAAAGTAGATGGAGAATACAATACAAATAAGAGAGATTCTTTACTAAGCAACTCAGACTAAATACATCCAAAACCAACTTCTGGCCTTTTCCACACATCACATCCACTGCTCTCCAAGCCTCACCTTCACAGAGAAGGCACTGGCCATCTTTTCAGCCTCTCACGCCAACAGCCTTGGAGTCAGGCTTGACTATTTTCTCTCCCATTTCACACCCTGCTCAATCTTCCAGGTGAACCCAAGCGACTCATTCCCTCCAGGGTGAAGTCACCATCCTTCCTTGCCTAGATTATTGCAATAGCCTATGAACTGTTTTTGCTGCTTTAGACTTTGCTTTCTGGTGCAATTCTCAATCCACCGGCCAGAGCGATTCTTTCAAAATGGAAAGCCAGATAATATCACTTTTCTACTCAAGACCGCCCACAGCCTCCCAACTCATTCTGAATAGAAAGCCAAGTTCTTGTTGTGACCTGGAAGGTCCTGTACAATCTGCAACCCAGCTTACCTCTCTGATCTGATCTCTGACTATTCTCTCATGGCCTCCCCTCAGTTACTGTGGTGTCCTGGAACTCCCGGGGGGCAAGGCATTTGCACTGCTTCTCCCTCATGTCAGCGGGGTGCTCCTGGGACTTACTGTGACTCCTCCTTCAGGTCTCTGCCCACCCCTTACGCTAGTACACCCCATCCCTCTTCTCTATGTCGTCTTTTATCCTTAGCACTGATCACTATTTGACATGCTACAGATGTTTATTTCTATTATTATCTGTCTCTGACAATTAAATCTCTTTGAAGTCAAGGATGCTATTTGCAACTGGGCTCATTGCTACTGCCCCAATGCCCCAAAAGTGCCTGCCATACACTAGGCATCCAATAAATGGTTGGGGAATGAATTCGTTCATTTAACAAATATGCATCATCTACTTTTTCTGTTTACAGTTCAAGAGACACAAATCAACAGGTATTCGTGCCGGGCTCAGTGACTCATCCTGTAATCCCGTGCTTTGGGAGGCTGAGGTGAGTAGATTGACTTAGCCTGCGGGTTCGAGACCTGCCTGGGTAACTTGGCGAGACCTCATCTCTACAATAAATCAAAAAATTAGCTGGGCGTGGTAG
>NW_007246174.1:69798-78235 GCF_000164805.1 Carlito syrichta
GCTGCAGTGGCCGGGAGTGGCCACTGCACTCCAGTCTGGGTGACAGAGTGAGACTCCAACTCAAAACAAAACAAAACAAAAACCAGATATTTGTAATAAGGTGAGGAAGTACTGCACTGAAGAAGTGTTGGCCATTACAGGATCATACAGAAGGGCTAGACTGGGAAAGCCAGATGGGAAGTCTTTGAAAAATTGAACCCACAGAGAAGTCCTCTGAGATCCTGCAAGTCCAGCATCCTATCCATCCCACCTAAGGATTTCTGCTGCTTTTGTTTTCATTTGTAATTATAAATAGACAACAGTAAAATGAGGAAACATTTAGTTTTAACTTATTTCATAGTGTGCTTTATACTTTTCATATGAATTTAAGTGCCTAAATATTTACTGAACAACAGATTTTAATTATTCTAAATTTTTTTCTAATCATTAATAATGTAGACACATGTTTCACAAAATTATAATTGTATATACATATATATCTTTTAAAATCTATGGCTTTTCATGGAATATGACTTCATTCACATATACCTCTCCACTGCATGATACTCTTCCATTCACCCTATTTTTTCTGCTCTTTCTGGTGCTTTCTTTTTCTTCAAGCAACATTTATTCAAATAAGCCATCAACATAGAGGCTTTTCCTATATGCCAGAGCTACAAAATCAGCTTTTCACATCATTTTCTCATCAGTATCTTCCTCTTACCCCTTTTCATCTTCTGTTCCTAGAAGTCTGTGGTTTTTTTATGATTTGAGAGTTGTTGTTGTTTTGACAGGGGAATTTGGGTCACACAGGTAGCTTAATCCCTGAGTGAATAGGATCTTTTCCTAAGGCCACAGAGCTTTGTTTAAGTGATTCTGCACTGTCATCATTCACTCTTTGGCCTAACTTTCTCTTCCCCCAGGCCCATGTGAAGCAAAAATCCTAAAACAGACATACCTTGAAGGTTTATCAAAATCAATAGTTGACAGCTAATATTTAGAAAGTGCCCATCATGCCAAGCATTCTACATACAGTCTGTCACTTGGACATCACATCCCTGCCGTGGAGAAGGTACAAATGCAAAAATCTCAGGCTCAGAGAGGGTAAGTGACTTGTCTGAGGTGACCTGGGTACCAAGTAAGGGAACAATAACCATACCTCAACAGTATGACTCTGGAGCCAAGCTCCAACCACCACTCTTTGTTGGGGAAGCCAACAAAGAGCAGTAATGTGAGCAACAATCCAGTTGTTGCAAGAATCATTAAGAATGGACAATTTGTAGAACACCAGCATTATTTGGCCCTTGTCTTGAAGGAAATGTAGCAGGGCAAGTTTCCTTTTAGAATGTTTTCTTTCCTAGTTCTTTATGTTTTACTCTAGGGTGAGACTCACCCAATTTGGATTGAATAGAATGTTGGTAGTAAAGCTATTTAAGATTTAGGTCAGGATGATTCATGAGGACATCACTGATGAGCGCAGTAGTAATATTCTCAGCAGTCTTCAGAACCTGTTTGCTCCCTTTCTGCCCCATCAGTCCCCTGACCCAGGACCAAGCTTTATTTGGTCTAGGCAGCCATCTGAGGACAGTAGATTCTCAGGATCCTGCCTCGATCACTGAGCTTTCTACCTAAGAAAGGCTCTTCTTTATCTGGCTTCAAAGGCTCCTCTCCTTGGATTCAAACTAAACTTGGTCTAAACTGACTTGTATGTAACCTCCTTCTCCACACTGGCCCCACACCCAGAAGTTCCTGTGGTTCAGGACCTGGATAACTAGCAGTTTCCCTTGCCCTTGCCTTCTATGCTTCTCTGTCCAAAATATTCATCACAAGCCGTTCTGGTTGACTTGCCCTTTAATGAATCTCAGCTTCTCTTCACTATGCTGTTCAGTCAGCATTTGGCCTGTTTTCACCAGGGTCTGGTCACCACAATAGCAGGTGCTCCTCTTGGGGAACCCATCTGCCTTGCGTGAGATCCTCCAATACCAGCTGTTACTTCCTGTTTGAAAGCTTTAGCCCCAAGTAGACCCACACTTAGTCAGTTTCCAGTCAGGGAGACTTTTCTAGCTCTTAACTCATTTGCACAACAGAAATGACATTCAACCCGTGGGGTGCCCATGCCCCTCCCAGCCCAGGTGACCAGCTCTACAAGCCCACTCTCTTCCCCAGTTGTCTGTGATGTGTTATAGGCCTTCACCGTCAGAGGGTTGTCCTCTATCCTAGATCCTACTGGGACCTTCTTACAGTGTCAAGCAATGCTTTTCACACTTTAGTCTTTCAATGTCCAGTGGTCACAATTTTTGTCCTAGTTAAGTACTAGCTGTACTTTTGTCACTGAACCAAACCGGGTCCATCTGTCTCCATGCAACAGAAAGCCAAACACCGAAGCACTGGACTTTTGCTGCAAGAAAGGTTTATTTCAAGTCTACTGCAGACAGAAGAAAACACTCAAATCTGCCTCCCTGTGTTGGGGACTGGGGTGGGTTTTATAAGCATAGGGAAATGAGGCATCCTCTGATTGGATCTTGCAATGAGATTATGCCAGGACGCATGATCTGACTGGATCCTGCAGGCAGTAAAGCCAGGGCTTGATCTGATTGGATTCTGGATCCTGCCGTGTGGTGTCTACTTCTTAATTCGGTCCCCACTCCTTGGTCAGTGCTTAGATTCTGCCCACGGCTGCACATTTGGTTAATCTGGGCATCCTCAGGTTACATGACCTTAAACCTGGGGACCCATGGCAACTGAAAACAACTCATAACTTGGTTACATAAAAGTTGGACCAGATTGGGCTGATGCTGTTACACTATTAATTATTTAATGTGTTTTTCTTTAAATCAACTCAGTCTCAAACCTCAAATCCAACTTACTTCAGTGTTGTCTTAAACAATATTATCTTCAAGATCAGTGGTTGGATGTGCAAGTTATAGGTTTTCAAATGCACATCAATTAAACAAATAATTATGAGAACTGAGACCATCTGTATCAACATCATCCAACTGTTCCAGGACACTCTTTTCCAGGAAGATAAGCCTGTAAACCAATATATAACTTTACAATTTGCTTCATAAAATTCCTACCAATCAATTTATTTAGACAGTTTTCTTACTTGGGCAAAGAGCTCTCTTATTAGATAAGGCGATTCCTTAAGACCCTTGCCTTACCATGCTCTTCAATCACCCTAAACCATTATGTCAGAAACTGTGTGAAAGGACATAACGTGGATTTTTTTTTTTGAGTTGAAGTCTCACTCTGTCACCCAGGCTGCAATGCAGTGGCATGCTCATGGCCACTGCAGTCTTGACCTGCTGGGCTTAGGCGATCCTTTCCTCTCAGCCTTCTGAGTAGGTGGAACTACAGGCACGTGCTACCAAGCCTGACTAATTTTTTGATTTATTGTAGAGATGAGACGAGGTCTCGCCATGTTGCTCAGACTGGTCTCAAACCCACGAATTCAGGCAATTCACTTGCCTCGGCCTCCCAAAGTGCTGGAATTGCAGGCTTGAGTCACCACGCCTGGCCCATAATATGGATTTAATATACCCAATGAGCAGCCATTTTAACACTGCCTAAATCTCATGTTTCTCTAGCAGTTCACTTAACTTAACCTCTAATCACTAGCCAAGGATAGAACCAGTTTCTCAGAGGTAGCTATTGATAGGTGCTTCACAACCCTCTCCAGTTCGTTACTAATTATCTTTTCTATTTCAAGTATTTACCTCCATCCATAAGACCCAAGTTAACCTTATCAGCCCTTCATGACCTATGTAACACACACAGACCCCACCATGGCCGCAATCATGTGACTAACTCACCCATCAGGTGCCTGCTGTCTGTCACCTGATATCAGTACCTGCGCTTACCTGACCTTTCATGATGATGTGGAGCAGACCACCACCCAATCACCTTAATGACCTTCCCCCATCAAAGGGAAGGATTAGAAGGACTCAACCACGAGCAGCCAGCCACCATTGCCTTACCAGACTCTTGTGTGGCCACATGATCTTTGAGCCATGGTGGTCGCCATGTTTCCTGGCTTTGGCTTCCTCCCACACCCTGGGGAGGTGAATCTTCTCTTTCTCTTTCTCTCTCTCTCTAATTTACTTTCTAAATAAACTATATTTTCCATTCTAACTTCCGCCTTTCCATCCTTCATGCAGAATCGGATCACACGCCAGACACCCACACCACTGGAGGGCCCGACCTGACATTCTGGAGCCCCCACTGGGAGCGTTACCTAACCCTGTGCATGACCCCAATTCATTCTCTACCTTCTGAGATCACTTGCGCCCACACCTCAAAACTCTACAACTATTCTTCCTTGAACTTTCCTTCTGAGACACAACCTAAATCGCCAAAGTGGAGGTCTCTCTTTTTGCAGTAAGCCTAGTAACAAACAGCTTTGTCTATTCAGTAGGTTTGTCTGGTGGTCTTCTGAGAGCTGACAGTCAGCAACTATGAAATTTTAAGTAGTCAACTATATACCACCTAAAATCATATCATCTACTATGAGCGACACACACAGCACCCTTTGACAAAACATTTCCTCTAAGAACACACAGTAAGAAAGTGCCTTTTCCAGCATTCTACTCTCTGTCCGATGCCTTGCCTCTCCCCCCCTTTATTTCCTCCTCCTCCTCCCTATGTCCCTTTTTGTGCCTATTGTCTGCTTGCCTTCTGTGACTAGAAAAACAGGACCCAAATTAAAGGGGAAAGGCGATTTCCAGCAAATGGGCAGATAGTACTATAGTGAGCCTTAAAAAGTGATAAACAATCTGTGTGGTTTGAAAATATTGATAACTTAAAACAGACTCATGAACCATTCATGGAGTTAGTCATTACACTGACCATTCTGAAGCCAAAAGTCAAGTAAATGTGGAAAACCCCTTTTGCGGGACAGTGCAGTATCACTCTCAGCTAGTTGCCTACATAGTATGATTTGAGAGCATGTTCAAGAGGGTTCCCCTGCACCAAATTTCTTTCAGAGCAACCCTCTTTTTTTTTCAAGTTGGAGTCTAACTCTGTCACCCAGGCTGGAGTGCAGTGGCTGTGAGCATGCTACTGCAACCTTGACCTGCCAGGCTCAGGCGATCCTTCCGCCTCAGCCTTCAAGTAGCTGGAACTACAGGCGCATGCCACCACACCCGGCTAATTTTTTTATTTATTGTAGAGATGAGGTCTCACCAAGTTGTCCAGGCTGGTCTTGAGTCCCTTGGCTCAGGCAATTCTCTTGCCTCCACCTCCTAAAGTGCCAGGATTACAGGTGTGAACCAGTGTGCCTGGCTAGAAAATCTTTAACTTTTTAACTTTAACTTGAGGACCACCTTTCTGGCCCTTTGAAGGCACACAATATGAGATACGATAATAATAAGCATTGGTGTCTATTGGTGGCTTACCATGACTCAGCTCTATTTTAAGATCTCCATGCGCATTGTGTGTTTTGATTCTTAAAGAATCTTGTGAGTAGTAGGTATTATTTTCCACAACTCACAGAGGAGTTAACCCAGGTTTCAGAAGGTTTGGTAACTTGCCCAAAGTCACACAGCTGTAAGGGGCAAACCAAAGCGGGCTCACCAAGTGATAGCCCCCTAACATTACCATGAGTAGAGCCATAATGCAAAAACAACCTCTGTTGTTTGTATAACCCTTGTTCTTAGAGCTTGCATGTTCATTTTCTCATTTCCTCATCAGGACATCCCCTTGAGCAGGCAAGCTGGTTGCTATTTTTAGCAATGGTTTGTCAGTTCCACTTCCTCTGGGATAAGCTGTAGCAGGTTGGAGAAGGAAGGAGAAAACAGAGAGAGACTGCAATGTGAGCCCAAGCTGAAGGGAAGGGTATCACTCCTGTCCCAGGGACTGTGCCACTCACATGAGGCACTGTCTTACATTTGGGTAGTCAGTCACCTAGAATGGCTCCTGACTTCAAGAAGGAAAACCAGTAGAGACCTGAGTTCTCTGTAAAACATGTAAGGCACTACACAAGTAAGGGAAACAGTCCCATTGACTCAAGACACTCAAACATGCTGAAAAGAAAAAAACAAATAACCCTATTACAAAGTAGGCCAAAGATTATATAAATAGACACTTCTCAAAAGAAGATATAAGAGCAGCCAACAGACACATGAAAAAATGCTCAGCCTCACTAGTCATCTGTAAGCAGTCAGAGAATAGAGATGAGACTCTTACCAGATGCCCTGAAGAAGAAGACAAAGGACCACATTGGGATTCAGGCTCTGTTGTAGGCTTTCAATTATTTAGGGATGTTTACAATTCTAAGATATAGAAATCTAGGGCAATAAAGGAAAACAAGAACTGTTTAAAATGGTGTCAGTACTTGAAAACCCCAGAGAATCTGTCAGAAACCTCCTTGCACTGATAGAGGACTTTGACAAAGTGTCAGGGTATAAAATAAATGTGCAAAAGACAATTGCATTTCTATATACCAAAAATAAACAAACAGAAACCCAAATAAAAAGCCCAATCCCATTCATAACAGCCACTAAAAAAAATGGAGATACCTTGGCATCTTCCTAACCAGAGAAGTCAAAGACCTTTATAATGAAAACTACAGCTCAAAAAAATCAAAGATGACACAAACAAATGGAAAAATATTCCATTCTCATGGATTGGAAGAAGCAACATTGTTAAGATGTCCATCCTACCCAAGGCAATCTACAGATTTAATGCAATACCCATTAAATTACTAGCAGCATTCTTCTCAGACATGACAGTGACAATACAGGAATTCATATGGAAACATAAATGACTATGAATAGCCAAAACAGTCCTCACCAAAAAAAGTTAAGTGGGAGGTATCACACTCCCAGACTGTAAACTTTATTATGAAACTACAGTAATCAAAACAGCCTGGTATTGGTATAAGAACAGGTATATAGACTAAAGGAACAGGATAGAGATTCCAGAAGCAAAACCTCAATTTCTCAACCAACTCATTTTCGACAAAGCCTCCACCACCAACCTCTGGGGAGAGGAGAACCTATTCAGTAAATGGTCCTGGGAAAACTGGCTGACCACATGCAGAAGACTCAAACAAGATCTCTACCTATTGCCATACACAGAAATAAACTCTAAATGGATTAGAGACCTAAACATAAAACCTCAAACTATAAGAACCTTAGAAAATGCAGGAGACACCCTTATGGAAATCAGAAATGACAACCAATTCCTGATCAAAACCCCTAGTGCCCATGCCATAAGAGATAAGATAAACAAGTGGGACCTCATCAAACTGACAAGCCTCTACAAAGTCAAATAAACCATCAAGAGAGAAGGAAGACAGCCCATAGACGGGAAAAAATATTTGCCAACTGTATATCTGACCAGGGCCTAACATCTGGGATCTACAAGACACTCAAACATGCTGAAAAGAAAAAAACAAATAACCCTATTACAAAGTAGGCCAAAGATTATATAAATAGACACTTCTCAAAAGAAGATATAAGAGCAGCCAACAGACACATGAAAAAATGCTCAGCCTCACTAGTCATCAAAGAAATGCAAATTAAAACTGCACTGAGATACCACCTAACTCCAGTCAGGATGGCCATCATCAATAACTCAAAAAACAACAGATGCTGGAGAGGATGTGGTCAAAAGGGAACACTTCCACACTGTTGGTGGGAGTGTAAGCTAGTACAGCCTCTGTAGAAAAGTGTGGTGATTCCTAAAAGATCTAAAACTCAACCTTCCATACGACCCCACAACTCCCTTACTGGGAATATACCTGGAGGAACTCCAATCAACTCTATGAAAAAAATACCTGCACACACGTTTATTGCAGCATTATTCACAATAGCGAAAACATGGAACTAATCGTGCTGCCCATCAAAAGACGGCTGAATAAAAATAATGTAGTACATACACATGATGGAATATTACGCAGCCATAAACAAGGACAAAATTATGAACTTCACAGCAATTTGGATGGACTTAGAGGCTATAATACTGAGTGATCTATCACAGAAACAAAGAACTGAAGACCACATGTTTTCACTCATAAGCGGACCTTGAACAATTATTGTAATATTGCAAGGAAGAGATTGGCAGTAGTGGGAAACTGCCAGAGGAGTAGGGGTACTCACCTAACCTTGAATTGTACCTCAAAAGGGTACTCACCTAACCTTGAATTGTACCTCACATATGTAAAATAAGCAAATTAAAATAAATAAAATGGTGTCAGTAACTTGGTGACTCTTGCTGTTTCTTTTCTTTCTTTCTTTTTTTGTAAGTGAGAAAGCAGGATTTATTGAAAGGACAGGAAAGCTCTCACAGTGGGAGGGGACCTGAAGGGGTTGCCCCAACTCTTGCTGTTTTTTGTTTTTTGGGTTTTTTTTGAGTTGGAGTCTCACTCTGTCGCCCAGACTGGAGTGCAGTGGCCGCTCCTGGCCACCGCAGCCTCGACCTGCTGGGCTCCGGCGATCCTCCCGCCTCAGCCTTCCGA
>NW_007246174.1:78256-139978 GCF_000164805.1 Carlito syrichta
TGTCTCGCCTGCCCAGGCGGATCTCGAACCCGCGGGCTCAGGCAATCCACTCACTTCAGCCTCCCAAAGGCGCGGGATTACAGGCTGAGTCACCGAGCCCAGCTACTCTTGCTGTTTCTAATAGCTGCTCATACTGTACACCTACCATGCGATCACTCGTTTGGCTTCTCATTTTTATTTTTATTTTTATTTATTTATTGAGTTGGAGTCTCACTCTGTCGCCCAGACTGGAGTGCAGTGGCTGCTCCCGGCCACCGCAGCCTCTACCTGCTGGGCTCTGGCGATCCTTCCGCCTCAGCCTTCCGAGGAGCTGGAACTACAGGCACGCACTACCACGCCCGGTTGATTTTTTGATTTATTGTAGAGATGAGGTCTCGCTGCCCAGGCAGGTCTCGAACCTGCGGGCTCAGGCAATCCACTCACCTCAGCCTCCCAAAGGCGCGGGATTACAGGCTGAGCCACGGAGCCCGGCTGGCTTCTCATTTTTAGATCAAGATGCTGCGTCTTAGCTAGCAAAGTCTGTGTAGGAACTCAAAATCAGGTTTGTCCTGCTCATCACTGTGAAGCCTCATCACTGTGAAGCTTCCAGGTCAGCCATATATTATCCTGCCATCATAGAGAAAAGAAGAAACTGAACCAGCAAGCATAGTGTTCCCATTTATGTGCCTCAAATTCCATCCCATTTAAGATGCATTGGGGCGTCTCAACTGCCTTGTTTAGAAATATACACAAGCATGTTTACATACAAGGAAACCTAAATAATTTGAAATATGATGCAGATTTTTAAGCTTTGTATGATTTTTTAGAACAATAGAGCCGAGGCTTTTGAACTTTATTTTTTTTACCTTGACCCACAGAAGGAAAATCTCTTCATATTACGCCCTAGTTCATATAAATGCACTCATGTGCAACAGAAGTTTCATAGAAAAATTCTTTCTCTACACGTAAGAAGCAGCCTGACATTTTAGATTCTAGCCCAATCTTTCTTTTTGTTGTTCATAGTTTCCTTAATTATCTTTTAAAAAAATTGTGGTAAGAACATTACATGAGCTTCGCCCTCTTGTTATAATAGATTTTTAAATGGCCAATACAGTGTTGCTAACTGTAGGCTTGATGTTGTACAGTAGATCTGTAGAACTTATTCATCTTATATAACTGAAAATTTACATCCCTTGGGCAACTCTCATTTCTCTTTCCCTCAGCCCCAAGCAAACATCACTCTACTCTCTGCATCCATGAGTTTGATATTTTAAATATCTCATACAAGTGTAATTATGCAGTGGAAAACAGTATGAAGCTTCCTCAAATTAAAAACAGATCTTTTCTTTTTCTAATGCTGGTTGTGACCCACTAAATTGATATCAGGATCCACTAATATATTGCTTCTACAGCAATGGAAACTGAAGTCCAGGTCTAGCATTGTTTTTTTGTCTTAAATTACACAGTAGAGTCGTTAGTTTCTATTGAAGCCTTGTGAAGTAGATAGAAAAGACAAAAGCAGAGAGAGAGAGAGAATTTAAAAATTAATTATTGATGACTATTCAGTGCACATATTACCACCCTCATGCATTTTTAATTCTTGAAAAGAGGAAGCGATGCCGTTTATAAATACTGCTCATTTTTTCCTACAGGCTGATTGAATATGATGAAATGCCACATTTGCTTCACTAAACAGACTTTTCAAGGTCCGAAGGAGACTAAAACTCAAAGGTTAGTTCATCTTCTGCGTCTCAAATAATATTCATCAGCTCGTTTGCTAACTAGGGCAAGCCTCTCTGAAGTAAATATGCCAAGGAATGTGGGTATCATTATCCACTAGGTGGCAACACAGAACAGGCGTAGCCCTTGCCTTGGCCTATTCACTGGCACGTAGGTGGTGTGTGCTCTGCAGAGGAATTTTGAAATCCTGGGCTTCTCGCTAATTCACATGGGTTCAGCCCGAAAGTTTACTCCATGCTCCTGGCATGTTTCTGCTCTTTCTTGGCATCCCTGGATTTCAGCTTCATTCTTGCTGGCAGGTTGGCATTTAAAATAAGTAATATCCTCGGCCATTTCCTTGTGGCAAGGCAGATGAACTGCTGCTGTGTAAAAATCAAAGCTATTGTACTGTCTGTATTTATTAATAATCTACAAGGTAAACATATGCCACGGGGCTTTTCTCTTTCTCCCCTCACAGCTAACATAGTAAAAATACTGGGCTCTGCGTGGCATGTCCCATTGCTAACAATTTCTTTATTTCTTGATTGTCACAGGAGAACATATTGTAGAGTCACTGGAAATATTTGATGGACACTTTGGTTCTTATTAGTCGACTGAAAAGGATGGTCTTCTCAAATACACATTGTAAAGCCATTTTGCCCCGAAAGAGCTATAGTTGCTAAGTTGGACATTTATCATAAACACAATGTATGCTTTTTGCATTGTGATAACAATCTTTTGAAATAATCACGTGCATAAGAGCTTTTTATTTAATTTTTTGAGTCGGAGTCTCACTCTGTTACCCAAGCTGGAGTGCAGTGGCACACTCATGGCTACCGCATTCTTGACCTGCTGGGCTCAAGCAATCCTGCCTCAGCCTTCCAAGTAGCTGGAACTACAGGCGTGTGCCACCACATCCTGCTAATTTATTACAGAGACAAGGTCTCGCCAAGTTGCCCAGACTGGTCTCGAACCCCTGGGCTCAGGCAATCCTCTCTCTTCTGCTTCCCAAAGTGTCGGGATTACAGATGTGAGCTACCACACATGGCTACACATGAGATTTTTAAAATTCTCACAGACTGTGCCTGTTCATAAAGCTTATTTACATTTATTTTGGAGTCTTACTTATTTTTACAAAATTTTTGGAAGTAGGTAAAGAGAAGATATTTATAAATGATTTTCTCTTATTACTCATTATATTTACATATCATTTGAATTTTATGGAAATGTATTAGTTTTACAAGCAGAAAAATAAGGATTTTTTGTTAGAGAATAATATCATAACTATGAGGGAAAATATGGGTTTTAGTATGGCAAAACCTAGGAAGTTACTACTAAAAAGTCAGTTGAATGCTCACACTATTCAAGTGCTGAGTAATCTTGACAATGAATTGAGGATTTTGGAAATAACATTTCTAATTTCAGGTCATTTCTACAGTGTTCCTATCTATAATTAAGAATAATTAAAGTGGAAATAATACCAATTACTCATTATTCTTATCGTGAAGACAACTGGTCGTAGCACCTTCTGTTGTTCAAATCACGCAAAATCAGTAAATCTAACATTTCGCTATTCTTTAAACTTCACAGTAACTCACATCCATGTGGTGATTTATAGGTTTACGGCATAAGAACCACTCTCACTTACATTAGCGCATTTTGTACTCCTGATAGCTCTATGAGATAGGTGGGGCACATAGAGGTTCTAAGATTTAAAATTTTCCACGTGCGACCATACATTTAAGGAGTCACAGAGCCAGGGAAGAACCAAATATCTGATTTCTGAGTTCAAGCTGTCTTTCATTTTTGTGGGCTTGAAGCCTATGTCCACAAAGACTCCATACACACAGATGAGGAAGAAGTTGCTTTTTATTAGGCATTTAAAGTACTAGATGCTTTTTTTTTTTCCTTCATCTGCTTATGGGGAGTGGGCTGAAGGGAGGGAAGAGAAACACAGAAGGACAGGAATAATCTAGAAAAGGCTATGTGTGCCCATCATGTTCTCACTGCCAGTGTGGAATGGTTCTTTGTAACAGCTGTGTGAGGTAGGCAATAGAGACAGGTCTTATTAATGCTGAGTCCTAATACCAACTTAATCTGTGACATTGCCCATCACCTTTTAAATTACATCTTCCCACAGCACAGCCATGTGTTTACTCGGCTGATAAATATTTGTTGAGTATATTCTAAGTATCAGGGACCGTGTAAGGTGCTGAGTACAGTACACAGAGTTGAGAAGAGCAAACAGGCACCCTGTTCACATGAAGTTTGAAGCCTTGCAAGAGATAGGCATTAAATAACTAAGCATAGAGACAAGCATATAGCCACTAATTCTATTACAAGATAAAAGTAAAGGCTTTATAAAAGACAATAGCAGAAGAGACATAATTAGGATGGAGGAGGGGTGTGTCAGAAATACACCTTGTCTCAAGAAGTATTTTTAAGGCTGAGACCTAAACAATGAGTAGTGATTTATTACACCAGGAAAGACTGCAGGAAAGGTTTCAAGAAGAGGGATGGTCCTATATAAAGGCTCTGAGGTAGGAAAATGCTTAGTTTAGTTAATATATTAAAATACCAGGATAACTGTTACACTTCCAGGATGTAGCTAGTTACTGCTCTTTTAGGAACTGAAAGAAATCTCACGTGAGCATAGCTGAGTGAGCAACTGGGCCAGGGATAAGGAGAGAGAGGTCGGCAGAAACCTCAGCCCTGGAGGCCTTGCTGTCCATATCACTCACTCTGTATTTTATCCTACCATCAGTGGCAAGCCATTGATAAGTTTTAAGCAGAGAAGAGACATAATCAGATTTATATATCTAAAAAAATAACATTGGCAGCTTCAGTTGGATTAGAATGGAGCGACAGTCATGGTGAGAGAGCAACTCAGGTGACGATGGTTGTCCAGGGACAGATGATGGTGACTGCATTAGGGTGGTGGCTGAGGAGGTGATGGAAAAGGGAAACACCCAGACTAGGTGCTGGATGGCGTGTGGGGAATGAGACAGTGTAGGCTTGAGAAAGAGTGCATGGGAAGAGGAAAGACTTTGAAGAGGAAGGACTCAGAAGTGGAAAGACTTTGGTGATTGGGGAGGGGATGTCCTCAGGAGTTGAGATGTGGGTTTATTAGGGATGAGACACCTAGGAGACATGCAAGTGGAGATGTCATGGAGGCATTTGGATTTAAGAATGTTGTTACAAAGAGAGGCTTAGACTGGAGTCAGTTGCTGTGGGTGATAATACAAAAGTCTCGAAAACTGATGAGACTATCTAAGGTAAAAGAATACAAGGAAAAGACAGGAAGACCCAGAGCCAAGCCCATGGAAACATCTACATCAAAAAATATGTGAAGGAGAAGGAAACAGGGAAAGAACTTGAGCAGGACCTACTGAAGGAGTAGGAGAAAAATCAGGAGACTGTGGTGTCTAACAAGTTGAGAGAAGAGAAAGTCCCATCAGGAGGAAGTGGCCAACGGCGCCAAAAGCTGCTGCTCAGCCATGAGCTAGGACCACAACCTGTGTGCAGTGTGAAAAGCACTCAACAACAGTTCAAAGAGGAGAGTGCTGTGTACTAGAAATGGAAATATACCTTTCTAGAAATTTCAACTATGAGTAGCTGAGAATCCCTTACTTTCAAGGAGGAACTTTTATCCACATAGTTATAAAACTGGCCTGACTGAAATATTTTCTTTCAAAACACTCAGATTTCTAGACTTCGTGTGGTAGCCAGATTAGTAGAAACTCTATACCACTTTTTCCCTAATAATTAATTATGAAAATATTAAAGCATTCAGAAAAGTTGAATGCATGACACAACAAACCTCTAATGTATTTATCACCTGGATTCTACAAGTAATATTTTGCTATGCCTACTTTGATCACATTTCTATCCATCTAACCATCCCTCTATCCATCCATCAATCCATCTTATTTTTTTAATGCATTTCAAAGTATGTTTTAGGTATAAGGAATTTCACAGCTAAACACTTTAGTGTCCATATCATTAACTGAGTCAGGGTCTTGCTATGTTGCCCAGGAAGAACTCAAACTACTGCTGGTTCAAGTGATCCTTCTGCCTCATCCTTGAGAGTAGCTGGGACTGTTGGACATGGGCCACACCCAGCTATGGCTCTTCTTCTTTGGAGGTAAAATGTTAAAATAATGAAATGTGCAAATTATAAGTGCTTCATTGGGTGCTTTTTGACAGATGCACATCTTGTATCCAACCTATTAAATTATAAAATATTACATCACCCCAGAGAGTTTGTCACTGCTGCTTTATCTTTCAGAAAGTGCAGAGAATGCTGGCAAAGAGCCCTGGTGCTGGGCTCCTGGTAAGAAAACAGCAAGGGTTCATTTCCCTTCTCCCTTCTGCCAGGAGACTCTACCACCATATAGATTCACCCACATTTTCACTAAGATAGAAATAGACATTGAATGCTTCCTAAAAGTGCTTTTGTGAACGTTTCACAATAAACCCTTTGTAGAGGACAATGGTGTCCAGTGAACCAAGCCCAGCCTGGGAAACCATAATTCCTCACTCAGAATCCTGCCCTGCTGGTGCTGAGCAAGCGTGTGTGGCAGCCCTTTTACTTGTTCAACAAGAGCAGTAACCAGCTACATCCTGGAAGTGTAACAGTTATCCTGGTATTTTAATATATTAACTAAAATAGCCCTGGCGGGGGAGAAAAGTACAAGGATTTCAATTCCAGGTTATGAGCATCTTCACCAACCTCCACATCCTAGCCCTTGGTGCCCTAACAGGGCCACACTACCAAGGAGAGGCCTGTTGAATCAGGGACGTTTCTGCATGGAGTGCTGTACCCTCTTTGGATTCAGCACTAGAATCAGGACTGTTGTTGCTTTCTGTGTCTTCCCAGGTCACGTATCCATCACTAACAACCCCTGAAAAAGGATGTGGGGTTTGTTTGTTTTCTTGCTTTGGTTTTGTTTTGTTTAACTCTGGCTTTCAGAAGATCATATAAGAGACTGATAAGTTGGAATGAAGAGAAGGGTTTCTGAACCACGTGCCCTCAACCTGGTTTTTAAAGAACTCCAAGACACAAACTGAGATAAGAACACCTTTTAAGATTTAACTAAAAAATGCTTGCGCCTTCTCCCCAAGTTCCGTGAGAGGTCTAATGATCTCTCCAGATTGGTGTTAATTCCCAATCAGGGTTTTTCAGACACGCGTTCACTTCCAGTTCCACAATGCTGCTTTTGCCCAACTCACACCTCTCTGAATGTCCACTTCCGCTGCCGTTATCTTTTCCTGCATTGGACCAATTCCATCATGGTATTCAGCCTCTTTTCCTGGATTTCCCCCAAACCACTCTCCCGAGGTAAAGCCGTGTATAAGCCCATCTCTCTCTCCTTAGTGTCCCTCCTCTCTCCTCTCTTGACAGTTCTCCTCCCACTCCAGTCTTGTTGACATTTAGATTCAGATTGGTTTAGCTATAATTCTGTTTTCTTGTATTCTTCCATTCAGTGGCCTCAGGGCCTTACTTTCTACCACAAGTGGTTAATCAAGGTATTTTTTCAAACAAAGATGGTTCTTTAAAAGGAACTCTACACAGAAACAAAGATCCGAGTATCACATGTTCTCACTCATATAATGGACCTTGAACATCCAATGTAATACTATAAGAAAATGACTGACAGTAGTGGGAAACTATGGGGGGAGGAAGAGATGGGATTAATGGAAGCAAATATCTGTCTGGGGCTGGGGAAACACCTCTTATCAACAGGGTGCCTGAATGAAACGTAATTGTATACCTAACCCTTAACTGTACCCCACAACATCATAATAAAAAATAAATCTGATTTTAAAAAAAAGGAATTCTAGTGTAAATTCTTTTTCTTGAGTCAGAGTCTCACTCCGTCACACAGGCTGGGGTGCAGTGGCACGATCACGGCTCACCTAAGCCTCACCCTCCTGGACTCAGGCAACCCTTCTGCCTCAGCCTCCAGAGTAGCTGGGACTACAGGCATGCACCACCACACCTGGTTTCTGGTGTAAATTATTTAGCATATATATAATATGTTTCTTGAGTGATATATATGCACATAAATGCATACACACACAAATGCACACGTATAAATACACATACATAATATAAGCATATACTATATATAATACATAAAATATGGATAATTATATAATACATGCTTATTTAAATATACTACATGTATTAATCTACACACCTAAATCATCTTCATTGTGATCCAAAATTTGGTGAACTCTTCAGCTCCTGCCTCTGTCTGTCTGGTTTTTATTCTCATTTTAATTTCTCATTATATGTATTATAATAAGATACAAGTATATTCTATTTCTCCATTTATCTCATCTTTATTTCTTAGACTTATCTTTTTATTTCTGCATTGCTCTGTGATTGAAATGGACCCCATCCAGTTTGCACCGTGCAGTTTAGAAAATGGGAGACTGGGAATATCCATTTAGTCACTCACTGATTCAATCACACATTCATTCAACACACAATAATTGAGCACCTACAACAGAATACTGTATTGGGTACTATAGAAGAGACAGACAAAAGGGGCAGGGGGGCCCACGTCTTTAGAAACTTAAAATCCAGCTGGATGTGCAACACTTGACACACATGAAACAAAACATCCTCAAATGCACAATTCTCATCAGAAGAACAGCAAATTAGAGCAGAAAGCTAAAGCTTTGCCATGCACACCAATGCTGCTATATCAGCAGAATGAGCAGGAGGAAAAGAAAAACCACTGTGGTTAAAAGAAACTGCTGGCTTATGGATTTTTAAAATTACAATTTGCATGCTCTTCTAACAGTGTTAGTTCTGCTTAGGTGGCAGAGTGGCTTTCATGAAAGTATGAGCTCAGCCTTGTCGTATGCCTGTTTAAAGAAAGAGGTCAGGTAAAATGACTGTAGTAACAGCATCAAGCTAGTTGAAAACCACAGTGTCTTTCAGATGAGACACGTACAAAAAAGAGCCACGCAATGGAAAATTTTTGTCTGCTAAAAATCTCTTGAAATTGTTTCAGAAACACACATGTGAAAACATACTCCTTGGGCGTGTTCTCAAGGAAAACTGCTTCCCAAACCTAATGTCTTAAAGTAATAGCACATTTTAGCAGCTTGAGTAAATTTTGGATTGAGCAGCAGGTGAGCCTTAAGGAAGTGAGTGGTCAAGGAGAGTTTGGAGCTGGTCATTGGCTAGCTAAATTGCACTTCCCTTGAAAAGAAGTCAACCAGAGTCACCTGGGTCTACACAAATTCACAAGTCAGGTGCTGTGAATTCATTTCTACGAACACACTGACAATGCTTCTTGATTGTTGTTTCCATTTCTGCCACTTTAGTATGGATTATGTCAAATAAAAAATTCAGAACTGAGACAAACCAAATCATAAGAGATATATCTTATTTTTTAGCCTCTCCATATTGCTACATTTGGAGTGAAGGACTTAATTCTTATATAGCTCTTCCAAATCTTCCTACAGTACCACAGTTTATAACTGAACTTTACATCGAATACTCTAGTCATTTAAAAAAATGTTAAACCACCTTGTAACAGAAATGAGTGATGACTAAATACATTTGCAAAAACCCACATCATATATATTGTAGGATGTCTACATAAAAACTGAGTGATTTCTTCATTGTTCGTTTGATATCAAAGTAGACCCAAGGGCAGAAAACAAAAGGACTCTCATCCTAAATGCTGATAAATATGGCCTATATATGGTATTGGTGATTTTTTTTTTTAGTAGTAATAGATTATTTATTGAGCACCTTTTGTATGCCACACGATATGCCAGGTAACTTTATATCATTGCTAAATCCTCACCATAACCTTAAAGCTAGAAATTTTCCTTATAGCTGAGACAGTTGAAGCCCTAGGTTGCACTGCTAAAAGTAGAAAAGCTGGACAAAAATCTATAGCTGACTCTTTCTACTCATTTTGTTAGCAGCGTTCTTCATTGGAATGTTGCTTTCTCTCCTTCTGTCACCTCGATCTTTATGAATGTGTTTAATCTGAGCATCTCTAGGGCAGTAGTGCCACTACTATACACGTTATATAGTCCTCACTCTGTGACAGGTAGCACCTTATCTTAAAAGTATGTGAGCTAGCTACTCTTATTTTTGTTTTACAGATGAGGAAATTGAGGTACAGAGATTCACTAATCTGAACCAGATAGGTATCGGTGATTTTTAAAATTCACAGAGCAAATGCGTTTTTAATGTATCCACAGAGGAATATAACTATGAAGTTCATGAAGAATGACAAGTATTAACAACCTGGAAGATGGTATTTATGTACAGGGGAAAGACGACCATCTTTCTTGATTCTAGTGAAATATAATAAATGTCTTCTTTCCACAGAGCCTCCAGAATAGAAGAATGCAAGTATTCCTTGCTTCACATTCAAGCAGAGTTAGTCATATCATGCTTTCCTAAGAATTGGCTGTTTTACCTTGCATACTTCTATACTCCTATGGAAAACTGGAGATAAATTATCTGTAGGAGGAAATATTAATGGTCTTAATTTTAAAATGTTAGCAAGATGAACCTGGCATGCTGAATGTGATGCTAAGAGACCTTGTGCCTTAGTTTCATGAATTTGCAGTTCTTAGTCCTCATATGTCCTCAAATCATTAAAGAACCGCTATTCCTGTGAAATCCTTACTTACTCCGTGATGCTCCTTTTTATTACTTTTACTTATTTACACTGCTTAATGAAATCAGATCATAGGATGTTCTCCAACTTGAAAATCCTTTAAGTTAATACTTAAAATTCTACAAATTATATCTAAAGCTAGTATTAATTCTCAAAGTTTGTCTGAATGCCAGAAAAGCACTCTCCTTATAAGACAGAGGAAGTATAATAAACAAGAGGGGAATAGGATAAAGTATTTGATAAATAATTTTGAAAATGTCAATTGTGATCATCATAGGGAAGCAAAATTGCAGGTGACTTTTAAAATATTTCTTCAGATTTTAAATAACTATTTGAATTTTACCAATGACCATTAATTATTTATATACCCAGAAAAGATATTTCCATTATAAAAATAACAGTATTGAAAAAATTGGCTTCCTATTTATTTTAAATAAATAAAATTAGATCCTTACCTTGTATTTGCATTTAACACTTTATTCACAGGCAGGTTACAGTCAGCATTGTAGAAAATACACAAAGCAAAAATATTATACTATTAGAAGGAAACATATACATTTTCTTCACGATCTTGAGTTATACACTTGAGTTATGAATTTCTTTTTTTTGAGTTGGAGTCTTACTCTGTCGCCCAGGCTGGAGTACAGTGGCATGCTCACAGTCACCCCAGCATTGACCTGCTGGGCTCCGGCGATCCTTCTACCTTAGCCTTCCAAATAGCCAGAACTACAGGCCCACACTAACACGCCCAGCTAATTTTTTGATTTATTGGAGAGACGAGGTCTCACCATGTTGCCCAGGCTGGTCTCAAATCTGCCAGAATTTCTCAAAACAATACAGAAAGAACATGAATCATAAAGGAAAAGATTTACAAATTTGCTTTAATTTATAAAGGACACAAAAATTTAAAGCTTAACTTAAAAATGAGGTAAAAAAACAAGCCACAGGTCAGGAAATGGTATATTTAACATGTATAACACATTATTAGTAACCAAGATATTCAAGGGAAAAATTAATAAGCAAAAAAACGATTAATGGACAAATACATATACAGGAAATGAAAAGGAAAATAAAATCACCAAAAATCACAAAAATATGTTCAGTTTCACATAGAGAAATACAAATTAAAATGAGATATCATGGTATAGCCAACTGATTGTCTACAATATGAGATAGGATATAGAAAATAGGAACTTACATATTCTACTAGTGGGAGTGAAAATTAGCACAACTATTTTGATATCAAATTACTGATACTCAGTAAAGCCACAAAATTATGTTTCATATGACTCAGAAAGTCCTCTTCTAGAGAAACTTACAAATATGTGCACAGAAGATATCCACAAAAAGTTGGAAACAATCTAGAAGTCCATCAATAAGGTAATGAAAAATAAAGTGTATATATTCCCAAGAAAGTTAAAACAGCAGTTTAAAATATGAACTAGGTTTCTAGGTCTTAACATTATCAACATAGGTCACAAAAACATACCATTAAGAGAAAAAAGTAGATTACAGAAATATTTATACAGTATAAAATTATTTTAATTGTAAAAACACTGGGTATACGGATGATGGATATACACATATATAATAAAGAGAATTGTGTACTAAAGGATACTATCAGGGTTTGCTCAGGGGAGAAAAGTGGAAGAAGGCAATTGAGGAGGGCAGCAAAATGGGCCTGAATTTTATCTGAATGTTATATTACTTTTCTTAAAAACACATCAAAATGTTGCTGGGCACAGTGGTTCATGCCTGTAATCCCAGCGCTTTGGGAGACCAAGATAGGAAGATAGCTTGCCAAGAGTTCAAGACCAACCTGGGTAACATGGCAATACCCTTTTTCTACCAAAAATAAAATAAAAAATATATGGCAAAAAAGTAAGAGCGATGTAGGTAGACTCTTGGGTTGCTCATCACAGACCCGCACCAGCTCCTCCCTACCCTCTGATCACAGACATGCAGAGCCCCAGGGTTGCAGAAGGAGAACCTGCAGGGCCTGTGGCTGTGACCCCATCCCAGCAGTCACGGGAATGGAGTGGGGCTGTAACTTCCCTCTCTATTTACAATTATGGCATGCAAAAAACAGTACTTGTTGCCCAGCATGAATCTGGATGCCAGTTCTCCAAGAGTGCCCATTGTGACACCCCCCTTACTTTCAGACACCACAAGGTAGACAGCCTAAAAACAGACACCCACAGCATTGGAGCAAAAAACAGCTCTCAGCCTGAAGGAGAAAATATTGAGAGAAATTGAAAACATTTTAGCCGGGTTCGGTGGCTCAGCCTGTAATCCCGCGCTTTGGGAGGCTGAGGTGAGTGGATTGCCTGAGCCCGCGGGTTCGAGACCCGCCTGGGCAACTTGGCGAGACCTCATCTCTACAATAAAACAAAAAATCAGCCGGGCGTGGTAGTGCGCACCTGTGGTTCAAGCTACTCCGAAGGCTGAGGTGGAAGGATCGCCGGAGCTCAGTAGGTCGAGGCTGCGGTGGCCGGGAGCGGTCACTGCACTCCAGTCTGAGCGACGGAGTGAGACTCCAACTCAAAAAAAAAAGAAAAGAAAACATTTTGAAGAATAATTCAGATTGGGTATAAGATTGGTCAAGTTGGTTTGAAAACATCCCCTGTCTTAGTTTGTTTGTGTTAACATAATATCACAGACTGGATAATTTATAAACAATAGAAATTTACTTCTCACAGTTCTAGAGGGTAGAAAGTCTGAGATCAAGGCACCAGCCGGTTTGATGTCTGGTGAGGGCCACTTCCAAGATAGTGCCTGGTTACTGCACGCTGGGGGAGGAACACTGAGTCCTTACACGATGGAATGGACAGAAGTAAAAAGTCCCAAGCTAGCTCCCTCCAGTCCTTTTATAAAGTGCTAAGCCATTCATGGTGGGGAGAGAGGGTTCATGACTTAATCACATCCCAAAAGCCCCAATTCTTATAATACCACCGCAGTCGAGATTGAGTTTCGGTGAATTTTGTAGGGCACATGTTCCAACCATAGACCCTCCTAAGAGATAGCTTCTTTAAATATGCAAAGTGCACGACCTCTCTTACTTTGAGGAACTCAGTTGTTAAGAAGAAAGAGGATATTTTCTAAACAGAATTTTTGAAAATTTTTCTTCCATCTTTGCTTCTGTCTCACCAGTTGGCCATTGGAACGAGGATCTATGTTGGAAGGTGTCTAACAACTCCAATTAGTACCTTTTGATGAAGAATTGGAGTCTGACTTTATTCACATATTGGAGGTTGTCTACCAAAGACTGCAGTTAACTATGTCTTTTATTCTTTATTAAGCAGGAATAGAAAAGCAAGGTACAAAAACAATCTCCCCAATTGAATTTATGTACAAAAATGCATGTGCTTATACAGTGTAATGACTTAAACTTCCAATGGTGAAGTAACAGTCTTGGGTGGTCAGTTTTCTGTCAAAGAACCTGCTCAGGAGGTTTTGAACTCTTCATCTGCTAAGTTGCTGTATTTAACCTTATCCATCTGCTAATTTGTGTGCTCTTAAATCAGCTTTCATTTAAGCAAGGCTGCATCTATGTTAAAAGATGGAAAATAGAAAAAAAAATATTGGCCAGATCTTTCAGAGATTTCTATATTTGCATATACTTTAAAACCAAACATTATAAAAAGCTTCTTATTAAACCAGGAAAAAGGCAATTTACTTACAAATAAATACTTACACTTCCTTAGTGTTACTGAGACCCTGCAGGCTTGGATTGGGTAGTTATAACTGGAGTCAATTGCAGCAGTAAACATGACCCATAGTTTTTGGCTTTTGCCCCATTCAAGAACTGGGAGAGCTTAGGAGGTTGAGAGGTCAAAGCAAGAGCATAGCTACTCCCTTGGGACTTCGCTGGACCTTGCCTGGCAGAGGTGGGGCTTGTGGGGTGACTTGAGTCTTCCTCCAGCTTTGCTAAAAGAAACCAAGCTCTGTGTTGATTTATGGCTGTTAGCCACTATTTTATTTGTCAATACTCTAAAAATTATTGAGAAGTCTGCATCATTTGAAAAAGTTATGTGTCAACTCCAAATCGACACAAGCTGTTTTCTTCAAGAAAAGTACAGCTTGCTATTTTTCCTAGATTTCTGGGCCAGTTTAAGGATATTGGATACAAGCATCACTAAGTGTTGTGATTAAATAGCCACCTTTCTCAGAAAGCCCCTGAGTTTTTTTGTGACCTCCCCTCCTTTCTAACCAGCCTCATACAAATTTTGCCTGATATATATTAGTCTTGGTAGTAGAGCATTCAGCAAGTTCTATGTATTGATTACTCCCTGGGGTACCAATAGGTATGCACTCTCGGTGTTGTTTGGTAGCCTCCTGGAGTCAGAGCTGGTATTTGACAGACAGTGACATACTGGCCAACATTCATCTTAATTGGTTAGTATCTGAGTCTTAGCAGGAGTTCAATGTTCTGTCACCCTAGCCCAGGAGATCATTTTTGCCCCTACATGCATGCGTCTTGGCAGATTTGGTGCCTCAGCACTGAAATCTGGCTTTGACCCTTACTAGTCTACTGCTTCTCTGGCCTTCCTTTTCCCATTGGCAGGCAATATAATCCTCATCTCACTCTTGACTTCATCCAGTCTCTTATTTAAACCCTTCTACTCATCACCCTGGATTTAGCACTCGATTTCCAGCAAGGAACAGATGATCTGACACTTCAGAGACCTCTCGAGCTTTACTCCCCCATCCCACCTTTCACACTCTCACCTCTCTGGTGCGTGCGCGCGCGCACACACACACGCACGCATGCATACACACATACACTCTGTTGCTCTCGGTATGTGCCAGTCTGCTTAACATCCCCAGTCATGATACTTCAGTCACGTAGCTTCCTCTGCCCTCTGACCGAAAAGCATCATTTCGGAAAGTGGCTGGCTGGTACAAGGAAGTCATGCAAGAAAGGATATGACGGGTTCTTTGATCATTCACATTTCTTAGAACACTATCTTCTTTCTGTGTTTAAAGCAAGTGCTAGTCCTAACGAAAAGCATAGCCTCCCAGGGCTGTCCCTGCTTACTCAAACGCAGAAGTGATACACTGCCTTCCTACTTCCACTTTACATTTACATCATTAAAATCCTACCACAAGCCTGTAAGAGAAGAGCCATCATCCCCATTCTCCTGATGAGGAATTGAGTCCAGAAAGGCTAAACAACATGCCCAAAGTCACCCTTCTAGAATGCTGGGAAGCTGTGATTCAAACCACAGATTCTCAGATTCCAAAACCTGTGCTCTTCATCACAGTCTTTATGAGCCTTGGTCTTGGATTCTGCCTCTTTTTATTCCTTTTGCCTGAGTCCCTGTGCTGTTTCAGGCTCAGTACCAGAGTCTCCTTAAGGACTGGGAGGCTGTTCTGTTTTAGTCATTCATCCTCAGAGATTGGAAAGCTCCCTCTGACCCTGACTGAGTGCCTGGGTTCAGCTCTCCACTCACAATGTTTCTTACCACTGCTTGGTTGCCTGGCTATCCAAATATAAACCTGAATTCGCCATCACTGTGTTCTCCTGTCTGATACGGCACCAGACTCCTGCGGGCCAGGTCTCTGAAGCCAACTGCTTACATAAACTAGAAGCTCTTATTACACACCTGTTAGCTACTGTCCTGCAGCCTAATTTTCTCTCAGCACCAGCAGCTGGGTCTGAGCCTCTGGTATTCACCACCCCACAGTCAGCAAGTCAACTTACAAGTCCCATTCCTTCTAGCCTCCTCTGTGGGATCCCACTTAGCCAAATTAAGTCTAGCTCTATCCTGAAGTCGTTGAGCAGAAAAGCTTCAGCAGGACTAAATCAGGAGAGTAAGACTTGAGCTTCCTATCTTGGTCTCTTTATTCATCAGCATCTTCGGTTGGGTTTCCCCAGAAGCCAGCTTGGAGACAAGGATTTGAGTCCCAGTAGTTTATTTTGGGGTTGACCCAAGGAAGTGTGACCGAGTAGGCTACCCCTGTGAATACATGGGGTTCAGTGTCACTGGGCAACTGGATGAAAGCACAGAACCTACCTCAGAGTTGTCCCACACAGGAAGTCATGGAAGCGTGAGATTTTTCTTTCCTATCGCTATCGTTATTGGCTGAGGGCTGCACCTGCACTTCAGGCTGAAGTCCTCGAGTGGAGAGTTGCAGGTTCTTGTAGTAGGTTGCTCTAGCATTCAGCTCTATGGTGAGTTCCTAGGGGTTATCGACGTAGCACAGGCAGTATCTGCTACAATCTGTAAAAAATCAGGAAAAACAACACTCAAAGCTGTTGCTTTAGAGATTATGGAAAGCTTCACAATATCACAAAGAATATTATCTGTGGAATTCTTTTTTCTTTTTTTAATTCCAGTTCTCACTCTGCTGTCCAGACTTGGAGTACAGTGGCACAATCACAGCTCACTGAAGCCTTGACCTCCAGGACTCAGGCGATCCTTCCATCTCAACCTTCTGTCTCAACCATCTCAACCTTCTGGCCACCATTTTTTTGAGTTGGAGTCTCATTCTGTCACCCAGGCTGGAGTGCAGTGGCACACCCATGGTCACCCCAGCATCGACCTGCTGGACTCCAGTGATCCTTCTGCCTCAGCCTTCCAAGCAACCAGAACTACAGGCGTGTACTACCATGCCTCACTAATTTTTTATTTATTGTAGTGATGAGGTATCTCCAAGTTGCCTGGGCTAGTCTCGAACCCACAGGCTCAGACAATCCACTTGCCTTGAGTGCTGAGATTACAGGTTGAGTCAACGAGCCTGGCCCAAGCTAATTTAAAAAATTTTTTTGGTAGAGATGAGGTCTCACTATGATGCCCAGGCTTGTCTCAAATTCCTGGGTTCAAACAATCCTCCTGCCTTGACCACCCCAAATGCGGGGATTACAGATGTGAGCCATCATGCCTGCCCCCCTCCTTGGAATTCTTCTTAGGTTTCTTATGTTTGATTCATGAATTGTGCATCAGAGCACTATATAAGACTGCTTAGACTGGACCGCCCCCCTCCTCCTTGTCATGTCCAGATACATCCAGAACTCCCAGAGGTTCTTTCTGGGTTTTTGCTCTTTTATTAACTCTGAGAATATAGTTTATTTTTCATATTTAGTGAGCCTTCCTCCCATGTGAAAGGGCATGAACTAAGTGATATAAAAGATCACTAAGTGTAAAATACTCTTCTGGCCCTCAAGAAACATAAGTCTTGTTGGACAATTACAATATGTGTCATTATTCTTTTCAGGTGGAATGTGGGGTAAAAACTGAAGGGATGGAGTTATTCAAGAGTCTTTCCTGCTGGAAAATCTTAAGAATGTACTTAAGATAGATTGAGACTAGAATTAATACTAGAAACACAGAATTAGCAACATTTGTGGAGATGGCATTACCTTTAATATTGTGCTATAGTAGTATTCTTTCTGACTCCAGCTCTATTGTCAACTTTTTAAGAAGAGGGATGATTTCTGAGCATATTATCTGTTGCTGCATAACAGATTATCTTAACACTTAACACCTTAACACAAGATACAAGTGTTATCTTAGTTTCTGTGAGTCAGGAATCTTGGCATAGCTTAACTGGGTCCTCATTCTCAGTCATTCACAGGGTGTCATCAAGATGTCAGCCAAAGCTCAGGTCTCATCAGAAGAACTGACTGGGGAAGAACCTGCTTCTAAATTCACAGGGTTGTTGGAAGATTCAATTCTTCATGGACTGGTGAACTGAGGGTCCTCAGTTTCTCAAGTGCTGTTGACTAGAGGGTACCCTCAGCTTTTTTTTTATCAGACGAGCTTCTCCAATATGGTAATTTGCTTCACCAAAGTGTGTAAGTCAAGAAGGCAATAGAGACAGAAGTCATAATCTTTTCTAACTCAATTATGGAAGAGACATCCCACCCTTTTTGCCATGTTTTATTGGATAGGAGCATGTTACTAGGTCTAGCCCATACTCAAGAGGAGATTACTTATATAAGGCCATGAACACAGGGGAGCAGGGATCTGAGAGTCCTCTTGGAAGTCTGCCTGCCACAATGTCCTTACCACCTGGTTATAGTAGGTGCTCAATAATGTAGGTTCTTTTGAATGGTTATTATTCTTAAAGCATTAGGATAAGTTAAACATTTGCTCCACGATAAAATAAATGCCAGATTTTAGAGGGGGCAGACTATATAATGGAGAGTTTGGGATTATAAATTCTATTCTCTGTAAATGGATAGATCCACTAAGAACCCAGTCATGTACTAATAGCTAGACTGTGAGCTCCTTGAAAGCAAGTTATATTCTATATCTTAACATCATCAACATTTAGTGCACCCTTCTCTGACACATGAAAGGAACTTGGAAATCATTAAAGGGATTAAGGAATGGTCTAGTGAACAACCAGAATCTGTCCAATCTTAGAACATCTCCTGCTCCAGGGTGCACATTTAACAATATACTATGAAATTTAGAAAGTGGCAATAGAAAGAGAAAAATTTTACTAGTATTGCAGGAATATTAAACATATTTGGTTAAATGAATGCCAATACAGCTTTTCCCATGTTGGCTCTGGATATCTTCATTTTTTCAATAATACGTTTCAAAATGCTAAACTGAGAAAATCTATAATGTGGACAAACAGAAACTGTATCTAGTAACATCTTCACTTTTCATGGCAGTCAGAATGAGACTTTACAACCCAGGCACTGGGAAAGTAGAATTTAGGATCTAAGTTTATCTAGTGAGATCAACTAGCAAGAATTTAGAAACTGCATATACTTTGGGGAATAGTGCCTTACAGAGATTCAGAGTTGGAGTTCAGCAGAAGAATAAATCCCTGAGAAAATTTTTGCAGTTTTTCTCTACAAAGGACAGCTGTAAACTTTTGTGAGTTCTTAAAACTCTGAGACTGCAGTAGGTTTAAGATTATGTCTATTGTGGGCGATTGTGGCTCACACCTGTGGTCCCAGTACTTTGGGAGGTGGAGGTGAGAGAGTTACCAAGCCCATGGGTTCGAGACCAGCCTGAGCAACTTGTTGAGACCTCATCTCTACAATAAATAATAATAATAATAATAATAATAATAAAAAGAATTAGCTGGGCATGGTGGCATGCTCCTGTAGTTCTAGCTACTTGGAAGGCAGAGGCCAAAGGACTGCCTGAGTCCAGTGGGTTGAGGCTGCGGTGGCTGTGAGCATGGAATATGTCCATTGTTTTATCATTTACCTCAGAATAAATGCTGGTTAGAAATTCTGGTTACCTCAGATAAATTTCTGAGATGTTCTCTTATTTTTAGACCAAATCATTATTTACAAAGATAGCCTACTTGTAAAACCTGATTAATCTTAGAGTAGACTTTTTTTTTTTTTTTTTAGTCAGAGTCTCACTCTGTCGCTCAGGCTGAAGTGCAGTGGTATGCTCATGGCCATTCCAATGTTGACCTGCTGTGCTCAGGAGATTTTTCCACCTCAGCCTTCCAAGTAGCTGGAAGTACACGTGAGCACTACTATACCCGGCTAATTTTTTGATATATTGTAGAGATGAGGTCTCACCAAGTTGCCCAGGCTGGTCTCGAACCCCTGGGCTCAGGCAAGCCTCTTGCCACAGTTTCCCAAAGTGCTGGAATTACAGGCTTGAGCCACCATGCCCAATCAAGTAGATATTTTTAACAGATATTTTCATATTGCTTTTCTTTTTTTTTTAATTTCTGGGTTTTTTTTTTTTAGATTATAAATAGGATTTTGCCTTCTTATTCTCTGGGCTTTTTTCTTTTATTATATTGCTTTTCATGACTCTTATTTAAATACATCATGACACTTGTTGAAGAGTGAGACCTTAGTTGAAATTTGAATTTCTCTAGCCACTATATAAGGAGAGACCCCACCCCCCAAATCCCAGAATTATCATTTGGAGACTGGGCTCCTTGTAGTACACTCAAATTTGTTCCTCTGGATCAAACAATCAACCAAAGTTTTTATCTGGAAAATTTGAGGAGGTTATGTCATGATTTGTGGAAGAAACGTCCTGAGTTGTGGCAAACAAGTGACTGGCTTTTCCACCATAAAGTACCTGCACACTGAGTGTTTAGCAATTTTTGACTAAAATGGCACGACCCTCGTGCACGATCCACCCTATTCATCCAATCTCACCCTGGGTGACTTTTGTTGTTGCTGTTGTTTCCCCGGATGAAAAAAGTCCTCAAAGGGAAACGTTTTGCTGATGTGGAGGAGGTGAAACAAAAAACGGCAGAAGCACTAAAAGGCATCAACATTGATGAGTTAAAAAACTTTTGAACAGTGGAAAAAGCATTTCAGTAGGTATATTGCATCAAATGGAGAGTGCTTTGAAGGTGACTGAAGTTTAACTTGTAAGAATAAATACACAACTTTTTATGAATAAATTCCAGTTGGTGGGGCTACCCCCTTTTACATATGTATTTAAATATACTAATCCTTCCACTTTCCACTCCCCTATATCAGATGGTTAAATAAAGTCAAACTGGGCTGCCATGATTTCTTAGAAGCTGGCCTTTTGCACTGTTCTGCAAGATGGGTCCCTGAGAAAGTAGGGCAGACTTTCTTTTCTTTGATGAATTTGTCTATCATTTCCTCTGTCTCAGGAGGAGTGAGTTCCTGATTCCATACATATAAGATACGAGGGGGCATCCCCTCCAAAATGGGATTATCTTTTGGAGGAGAGTCCCCTTGCAATATAGGCTTCCTCTGGTAGGTAAGTTTTCTAGGAACCCATGGGTTTCAACCGGAAGTATTTTTTTGTTGTGTGTGTGTGTGTGTGTGTGTGTGTGTGTTTTGAGCTGGAGTCTAACTGTCGCCCAGGTTGGGGGTGCAGTGGCATGCTCATGGCCATCCCAGCATAGACCTGCTGGGCTCCGACGATCCTTCTGCCTCAGTCCGAATTACAGGTGCGTGCTACTGCGCCTGGCTAATTTTTGATTTATTGCAGAGATGAGGTCTCACCAAGTTGCCCGGGATTGGTCTTGAACCCACGGGCTCAGGCAATCCACCTGCCTTAGCCTCCCAAAGTGCTGGGATTACAGGCTGAGCCACTGAGCCTGGCCAATCTGAAAGTTTTAAGAAGGTTGTGTCACAATTTGCAGAAGAAATATCTTGGGTTGTGGCAAGCAAATGACTGGTTCTTCCACCATGGCATCACACTTGTCCACTCCAAGGTGGCATTTCCCCCATGCCCCACCCTTCCTATTCACCTGTCCTCACACTGAATGACTTTTTGTTTGTTTGTTTGTTTGTTTCCCTGGATGAAAAAAGTCCTCAAAGGGAAACATTTTGCTGATGTGAAAGAGGTGGAACAAAAAATGGCAGAAGCACTTAAAGGCATCATAATCGACAAGTTCAAAAACTGTTTTGAGCAGGGGAAGAAGCTTCTCTATAAGTGTATTGCATCAAGTGGAGAATACTTTGAAGGTGACTGAAGTATAAACATGTAAGAATAAATGCACAATTTTTATAAATAAATTCCAGTTCTTTTGGGGTCCCTTTTCATATTTGTAAAAATGCCATAAATATTACTGACCGATTCAGTATTCTTATTCCCTTTTGGATGATTTAAACCATGTATTTTAATACTAGCATTCCTTAGATGTTAATAGATGAGTAAGAATCAGATTGTGTACTTCATAAGTACAACAAGGGGGTTTCCAAGAATGACAAATCCCGCAAAACAAATCCCTTAAGTAAATAGTGGAAAATGATAGTTTATTTTAAGTCCTCTCAAAAGTTAAAAAATGGAGCAAAAGGAAAGAGCTCATTTGTTCTTCGTCAGCTTTTGACCTTTGACCGTATAAACACAAACTGAGCAGTATTTCCCTGCTAGCCAGATGAACAAAATGAATCTTTCCATTAAGATTTACAGAGATACACTAGAGCACAGCTACATAGAACATCACATTCAATAACTGATTCATGAAGAAGACAGTTGTTAAGATCTTGGCAATTGCAGTAAGTTTTCATTTTTTTAACCTGTAAAATGAGATTGGACCAGATGTTTTCTAGTCCTTCCTGCTCTAAAGTGTTGATACCAGGTCCCATCAAATCAGGCGATCTCAGAATGCACACAACAGTTCCTGTCCTACTGCTCTGATAGCGAAGCCCCTTCTTATCTGGCTTTGAAATTCTTTCATGGGTCATCTTGACATTAACACACAACAATTAACACACATAGTGTGCAAGTCCCTGCCAAAAGCATCTTGCTTCTATGAAGAACAATGAAGGCCTCATCATCAGTGTCAAGTGCCTCTGTTACTGTGCAGTGAAATTACTTGACAGGAAGCACATCTCAGAGGAAGAGGGGAATGTCTCCCCTAAACTTTTTTATGAGCAGGATCGGTTTAGGAGATTAGTTTTTTGCCACCTTGACCCTCTAGCTGCTCTCTAACAATTCTTAAGCGAATTCTTTCAGGTAAAAACTTATCTCCAAAAAACTCTCTATAAAGTCCCTATGCAACCTTCAAGTATCAGCCCAGTGTCACACACTCTGTGGAAGCTACTCGGGGCCGGACTCAGTGACTCAGCCTGACATCCCAGCATTTTGGGAGGCCGGGGCAAGTGGATTGCCTGAGCCTGCAGGTTCGAGACCAGCCTGGGCAACTTGGTGAGACTTCGTCTCTACAGTAAAGTCAAAAATTAGCCAGGCATGGAAGCGCAAGCATGTAGTTCCGGCTACTTGAAAGGCTGAGGGAGAAGGATCACTGGAACCCAGCCAGTGACGGTGGGGTGGCTGTGAGTGTGCCACTGCACTCTAGCCTGGGCGACAGAGTGAGACTCCAATTCGAAAAAAAAAAAAGAAAGAAAGAAAGAAAAAAGAAAGAAAGAAAGCTACTCAGATGTCCTTAGTAAGACTTTGGCACACATTCCTCCAAGTTTCCATTTCTTCTGACACATAGACTCTGCATTATAATCTTTTCCCTGCCAATGTGCAAGGTCTTCCCAAGAAGGACTGTGGTCTTCTGCCTTTGTATTTCCAGTGCTCTAGTGCCTAGTATATAATAGGTGCTGAACATACATTTTCACAGTTAATGAACTAATGAAGTACTTTCTGACCAATTTCACCCTGCTCTGATTGTTTAGTATATAGCTTACGCTATTTATATCATACCACATGAGTATATACAGCAAATGAAGTACTGAGATGCAATATAATTTTTCTTAGTCAAGAAAATTTTATATGTGCAAGAATTGGCTATATAAGGAAATTTTATATGAATCTTTTTGCTCAAAGAAGACAAGAATTCACATATTCACAGGGATTTTAAGGAGTGGGTGGGAGTCCAGAACTGTTTCTTCTGCCTAGAATGAAAGCTGCCCAAAAAGCCTAAGAAAAGGCTCATTTCCCTTTTCCCAGCCCCTCCTCCTCAATACCCTAACTTAAAACCTGAATGAAAATTAATTGCAGTAAAAAGAAGTACACTTTGAAGAGGTTTACATCCACTAAAAAGAAGTATAAAAGAGTATATAAAAAAGAATCAAGAAATTAGTATGAGTATATAATTTTTCACTTTTATTTCTCTTTTATTAGATTACTCAAAATGAATATAGCTTTATTTTTTCTTACAGTAAAAATGTGTGTTAATTGAAATAAATTCAGATACTACAAATGATATAAGGAAAAAATGACAATTATGTTTAATCCCATCACCCAGGGAGAACTCTTATTAACATTTTGATGTGTACCTTTTCATATTTTTTCCTATACATATACCAAAAATGTACTAATATTATACGTGATGTTTGATAATTTTTTATTACACTTACCACATCTTGAGCATCTCTCCTTTACAATAAATATTGATCCTTATTATTATTTAGTTAGTTAGTTTGAGTCAGGGTCTCACTCTGTTGCCCAGGCTTGAGTGCAGTGGCATGATCATGGCTCAACACAGCCTCAGCCTCCTGGGCTCAGGTGAACCTTCTGGTCTGATAGCAAAGCCCCTTCTTATCTGGCTTTGAAATTCTTTCATGGATCATCTTGACATTAGCACACAGCAATTAACACACATAGTGTGCAAGTCCCTGCCAAAAGCATCTTGCTTCTATGAAGAACAATGAAGGCTTCATCATCAGCGTCAAGTTCCTCTGTTACTGTGCAGTGAAATTACTTGATAGGAAGCGCATCTCAGAGCAAGAGGGGAATGTCTCCCCTAACCTTTTTTATGAGCAGGATCCTGAGTAGCTGGGACTACAGACCCATGCCACCACACCTGGTCTAGCTATGTTGCCTAGGCAGGTCTCAAAATCCTGGGCTCAAGCAATCTTCTCACCTCAAACTCCCAAAATGCTGGGATTAGAGGTGTGAGCCACTGTGCCTGGCTCATTGTTAATTTTAAATCTGGAGAACAATATTCCGTTGTATGACTGTACTATAATTTATTTAATCGATTCTTAACTGATGGCGATTTACGTGACGTCCAGGTTTCCAATATTATGACTAGTAACACTGTGATGAAATGAACATTTTGGTACACTTAGTCAGTAATTTACTTAGGGTAAATTCATATTAAGAAACTGAATAGATACTGCCAAATTACCCTCTGCAGAGGCCGGTGGTGTTACACTCCTAGCATCACCAGATGAGAGTGTGTTGCTCCATACAACAGCGAGTAGCAGTATGCCAATCTATTAGGCAAGAATTACATTCATTGTTGTTTAATCAATTTGGTTACTTGCTAGGGAAGTATCAATCAAATTCTGACAGAAAATTTCACTTCATCCCCGGAAGCTGCAAGGATCAGTCACACGTTGAATCTGACAATGACTTACATGACATTCTGTTTGTACTATTTTTAAAAATAGTCTGTTCTTGAAGTCTATATAGTTAAGAGGTTGCTTTGATTTTAATTTTCCCTTTGAGTCCCATATATCCAAGATTAGCTTGAGAAGAATTTGGAAGGATGATGAAGAATGTACTCACTAATCTCACACCCTCTCTCACCTCAGTGTAAAACAGGTTCAACACTTTATACCATTGTGACTGGATCACTCTTCTTTGTATCTTCAAATTTCCTGCTTGAAATAATTCTCTCTCACACACCCATTCAGTAGTAACCTTATCCCATTTTTTCCCCCTTTCATTGAGTTTTGACTTTACACCTGCGGGCTCTGAGTTCTTTCCACAAAGCAGGACAGGGCCTGTGTCTCTCACTGTTCATTGGAAAATCCAGTATTGTTACGTGCAGACATGCAGAGAGGCAGAATACACGATGTGCCTATGGCTGTGTTAATAAGTAGAATGTGACTTAGGAGATAATTATAATTTAGAATGTCTGACTAAAGTATTCCACAGATGGAGTGGACCACGTTGTTAGATACTGGGAGGAAAAAAAAAAAGCTTTTTGAACCTTTACTGTGTGCCAGGCACACGTTAATTATTTTCCATACATTGAATTATTTAATGTTCTAATTATACATTCAGAAACTGAGGACCCAAGCATCACAGAAACAAGTAAGTGATGAGGTCATAATTCAAATCCAAGTTTGTCCAATTTATACAGCTCATGGTTTTCATTATACCACGTCCTTGACAGTGCCTATGTGTGATGGTTTAAATAGAGAAGAAATCATAGATATGAGAGTCAAAGTTTCAACATTTGGTCATTTCCCTAGACTTTATTCTAGTTCCCCTACTCCCCAGTATTACAACCTCCACTTCCAACACCCACACATTTATTTTTTTTTTTGGCGTCAGAGTGTCACTCTGTTACCCAGGCTGGAGTGCAATGGCACGCTCATGGCCACCCCAGCGTTGACCTGCTGGGCTCTGGAGATCTTTCTACCTCAGTCTTTCTACTAGTCAGAACTTCAGGCGCACGCTACCATGCCTGGCTAATTTTTTATTTATTGTAGAGACAAGGTCTTGCCAAGTTGCTCATGCTGGTCTCGAACCCATGGGCTCAGGCAATCCACTCACCTTAGCTTCCCAAAGTGCTGGAATTATAGGATGAGCCACTGAACCTAGCCACATTTTTTATTTAAAGGGTTGACCACTATAGATGGGGCCAATTTCCCTGGGCTTATAGTATTAACACTAACTTAGAACAGTGGAATGTATCTAACTGGGTAGCCACGTTCATTACATGTATGAGGTGGGACCCCAAAAACCCCGGAATTTATTTATTAAAAATTGTGTATTTATTCTTTTTTTTTTTTTTTGAGTTGGAGGCTCGCTTGATCACCCAGACTGGAGTGCAGTGGCCACTCCTGGCCACCGCAGCCTCGCCTGCTGGGCTCCGGCAATCCTTCCGCCTCAGCCTTCCAAGTAGCCAAAATTACAGGCATGCGCTACCACACCTGTCTGATTTTTTGATTTATTGTAGAGATGAGGTCTCGCTGCTCAGGCAGGTCTCGAACCCACGGGCTCAGGCAATCCACTCACCTCAGCCTCCCAAAGGCACGTGATTACAGGCTGAGCCACTGAGCCCGGCGTATTTATTCTTATATGTCTAAACGTCAGTCATCTTCAAAGAATTCTCCACTTGAAGTAATACAACTATGAAGATGCTTTCTCCACTGCTCAGAAGTTTTTGAACTTGTCAATTTTGTTGTCTTTTAGTGCTTCTGCCATTTTTTGTTTTACCTCTTCTACATGGACAAAATGTTTCCCTTTGAAGACTTTTTTCATTTGGGAAACAACAACAAAAAACGTCATTTGGGGTGAAATCGAGTAAATAGGGTGAATGGGACACAAACGAATACTGTTTTTGGTCAAAAACTGCTGAATACTCAGCGTGGTGTGGGCAGGTGCACTGTCATGGTGGAAGAATGAGTCACTTGTTTGCCACAACTCAAGATGTTTTTTTCACAAATCATGACGAAATCTTCTCAAAGCTTCCAGATAAAAACTTTCGTTGACTGGTTCATCTGGAGGAACACATTCCAAGTGTACTATAAAGGGCCCACCCTCCAAAAGATAATTCCGTGTTTTTGGTGTCCCTCTTCTTTTTTTTTTTTGAGTTGGAGTCTCACTGGGTCACCCAGTCTGGAGTGCTGTGGCCGCTCCCGGCCACCGCAGCCTCGACCTGCTGGGCTCCGGCGATCCTTCGCCTCAGCCTTCCATGTAGCTGGAATTACAGGCACGTGCTACCACGCCTGGCTGATTTTTTAATTTGTTGTAGAGATGAGGTCTCGCTGCCCAGGCGGGTCTCGAACCCGCGGGCTCAGGCAATCCATTCACCTCAGCCTCCCAAAGGCGCGGGATTACAGGCTGAGCCACCAGTCCCGGCTTGGTGTCCCTCTTCTATGTAATTAAGCTAGTTGCAATCAAGACTATAGGGTTAGGTCAGTAACATTTGGAATCACTGATGTCCATGTTGGCCTGTGTCTAGAAACAATTACTTCGAGAGTGAGAAATGGAACAGGGGTTTTCCAAACAGCCCCCAAAATTCTATCTTAAGGGCTCTGGGAAGAATGACTGCTTATGTATGAGGGTACTTATAAGTGGAGTGACTCTAGAAATTAACTTACATTACTGAACGCGAGCAATATTAATCCTGACATCTTTACTTTCAGTGAGTATTATCTGGGCTAAGGATAAGCCAAAGTCACACCAGACATTAATAATTCTTTTAACTTGGTGAACAGAGTGGTGTCACATTTATTTTTATTTTTTTATTTTTTGGCATGTGCCTGTAGTTCCAGCTACTGGAAAGGCTGAGGGTGGTGTCACACTTACTGGCAGTTTAATGACTTGAACTGAAAGCATTTTATTTTCTATATAATCTACAAGAAAGTGTGAACAGGCTAGACACTCAGCCTTGATCCTTAATATTGTAAACATTACTCTTTGCACTCTTTGGTTCTGCTCCTAGGTAACAAAAATTGCGGATACCTAAGAAGTCCTTAATTAGGGCTTCTAATTAGGGCTCCCGTTAGACACTAATGGGATATATACCTTCTCTACGGGTTGTGAACTCCAAAAGATACTAGTCTACTGTGGATGACCCTATCAGTTGTCTAACTGAGTTTATTCCCTCAGCCCCTTCCTTGCCTGCATAGCTATTTTGTTCAGGAGCTAACTGGCCCCAAACTGGATCTTGCATTCTTTTCATTGGTGGGCTTAGCCATCATAACATTATAATGTCCTCTTCCTGATGATGGTGATGATGATGAGAGAAGCTAACATTAAGCACTTTCTCTGTGCTAGGTACTGTTTAAAGAACTTTACAGGTATCAACTCATTTCATTCTCATAATAAAGCTATGAGGAAAGTACTATCACTAAACTGAAACCCAGAGAGTGAAGTCATACAGCTAGAAAGTTGTAGAGCTAGAGTCTGAGTGCTGGCCGTCTGATTCTAGAGCCTGCCCTCTTCACTGCCATGAACTGTATGTCAACAAGACAAAGTCAGCTAGAGAAACACCTGGGGCATTTTAGAGGTAAGAGTTGGAATGTGGTCATCTGCATATGGTATTTGGATCGGCTGTAGGCATCTTGTGACCACAATAGGAGTCACAGTTGAGTATGCTGGAGTAGAAAGTTGGAAGGCACTTAAGACTTGGAGGATATCCTTGGGCAAGGTCGAATTAACTAACCTTGGCGTTCCTCTACTTCTGGAATTCTTTTCATGTGAGATAATGAACCCAATATTCCTTAACATTAGTTAAGGTCTCCTGTTATTTGTAGCAAAAAGTACTCTCATTGATACTCATAGAAATAAGCATAATTTTGACCCAATAGATAGAACCCTTTTAGATAGTAGGATATTTGCACTATGTGCAAGGTATTTGCCCCATCAACAAATGTTTATTGAATACCTTCTATTTGCCAGGTATAGTGCAAGACGCTGAACCAAACAAGATGGGAAGGGCAGGTCTCCGTGCCCATGGAGGTTACCTATAATCTGGTGGTAAATGTGGTAGTGAAAGTGGAGGCAGGCATATTTGCACTGGGGTATCTCGAGGGTTAATCTGGACTGGGAGGTTAGAGAAGGCCCTAATAAAATCCAATAAAAGCACGCATCACAGATTCAAAGAATCCATACCATATCAGTGTCATTCATTTGTAAGTTTGTACTTGTGACATGTCTTGGTTTTAGTTCAACAAATAGTATAAGAACTATTATATGTGTAATAATAGTGTTGGGTGTATATATATTTAGGAACGTTATAATAAAATAATTTAAATCAACATTGAGGGCCAGAATGTTTCCTTGTTTTGTTTTGGAGTTGGAGTCTCACTCCGCAGCCCAGGTTGGAGTGCAGGGGCATGCTCCCGGCCACCGCAGCCTCGACCCGCTGGGCTCCGGCGATCCTTCCGCCTCGGCCTTCCAAGTAGCCGGAACTACAGGAGCGCGCTACCACGCCCGGCTAATTATTGTTTTTTAAAATTTACTGTAGCTTCGTGATCTCGCCAAGTTGCCCGAGCTGGTCTCGAACCCGCAGGCTTAGGTAGTCCTCTCGCCTCGGTATCCCAAAATGCTGGGATGACAGGCTGAGCCACCGCGCCCGGCGTTTTGGTTTTTGCTTTTTTTTTTTTTTTTTAAGTAACGGCAATATAAAGGAAGGTGGTTAATCCTTACGGCTCTCCAGGAAGGGAGCTCGCCCCACAAATCCAAATGGGCGTTTAATTCTTTCCAAGGCGCCGCTCCGGGACTCTCCCCTTCCATACCCAGACCCGTGCGGCGGCCCGCAGGACCCAGCGCTTCGAGGGCTCAGGCTGCTTCCGGGCCGTGCCCTCCGTTCCCATCCCGCCCCTCACCCCCGGAAGTCTCCGCCCACTGGGCCCAGCACCCCCCGCGCGCCTTCGCGCGCTCCCGCCGGTCGTCGCCCTTCGGCGTGGAGAGCGGCGCATCGCCATGCACGCACTGGTCTGGGCTCGGGAGCGCGCACGCTGTGCGTCCCGGGCGCGCTCAGGCTTCTGCCTGGCGCCGCCTGGGGAAGGCGTATGGGTTGGTCCGCCATGTTCTTCTCCACGGCGCTCCGGGCCCGGGCGGCCGGCTTCGCCGCCCACTGGGTAAGGAGGCTCGGGATGAGCCTGGCACCGCCACCGCCCTAACTTCGCTCTCCGTGCCTCCCTTGGTTTTGGGCGCAGGAGAGCCCAGGGCTGTCCCCGGGCCTGCAGGCGGCGGCAAGGGCACCGCGGCCTTCGTCCTCTTGGCGGGGAGGCCGCGGCAGCTCCGCGGCGAGCGAGGAGCCGGAGGGAAGGTTGCCGGCGGCAGCTAGTGGCCTCCCCGGCTCCACTGAGACGCGTGTGCCTGACTTGGTTGAGGCGGCAGAAAGGAGGGGCCGTTTGGCGATCTGATTTTTGCTGTTTCGCTTCAGCGCGGAACGTAGGCCTGTCCTGGGGGGGCCGGTTTAGTTTCCAAGACCCCTGCCTTCGAGGGAGGAGGCACCTTGCCAGGTCGTCAGGCCTGGTGACAGCCTTGCTGTCAGGTTGCAGCATCCTTGAGAGAACCCTGGCTTTCTCGGTGAAGGCTTCCTGAGAGCTGCTTTAGGGCCGCAGAAGGGTGACCAGCGTTGGGTTGACTGCAGTTGTGCATTGCGTATCGGAAATGTTGGTACGTAATCGTATCAACTAACTGAAAGAACAGCACCACAACTAACTGCATCCACCCGAAGAAACACGGGATTTTAGAGCTTGAATGGTCTTTTGAGAGCCAAGTACATCTCGTTATAGGCAAGGAAACCGAATCGCTGAGTTCAATCTAAAGTGCAGATTCCAGAAATGTTGATTATACCACAGGCATTTACTGAAAGGAAAACTTATCTTTATTGGTCTTTTCTCAGGCGTAAAATAGAAAGGTTAAATTAGTTCTCAGCAAAAGAGGGATTTTATGTTATACAATGAGTTTAGGGCTCTAGAATTAGACTCCAGTTTGAATGGTAGCTTCACCGCCTTTTGTAGCTGTGTAACCTTGGACTGTTCATCTTTCTCAGTTTCCTCAGTTGTAAATGGAACTACTCCCTCTTGTAGAGTGTAGTCTTTCAATAAACATTTGAAGTCCTACATGCACTCCTGAACTCCAGGTGGATACTCATGACAGTCATTTGGTGACTGTTTCCTGTGTGCCAAGCACCGAGTTAAATACCTACGTTCCACATCTAATTTTTGAGGTTGGTACTATTTTGACCTCATATTACAGATAAGAAAAAGACCTAGACAATCCCTCTACTTTTAGAGTTGATAGTCTCATGTAAGAGGAACCTTAAGGTAAATATGATACCGTGCAATGTTAGAGACAGCAATAGGGTCATCTAGTTTGGTTTGAAAGGGGGATGGAATTTTTCCTGGATGTAATACTAAGAGATTGAGGATGGAATCAGAGGGTATGCTAGGTGGAAGGGACAACATAGAAAAGAATGTTTGATACTTAGCAAGAAAGAGGTTGGTGTGTATAAGAAGCCAACTCTGTTGTTGGAGGTAAGATGTGTTCCCAAGTGAAATAAGAGAGGGGTAGAGGCCAGGTCAGAGGCCAGATACTGGCGCTCCTTGCATGCCATACTAGAGTTTGACTTTATCTTAGTGGCAGTGAGAAGTCTGAAAGGTTTTAGAGGAGCAGAGCGATATTGTTGGTTTTCTATTTTGGATGGATCACTGTGTGACACGAGGGTGAAAGGGGCTTGACTGAACCCAGAGGGACTAAGTAGTCAAGAGGCTCTTGCAGAACCTTAGGTGGGAGATGATGAGTGTCAGACCTAGTCTATTATAGAAAGGATAGAAATAGGGGTACACATATATTTTGTTTCTTTGGATTTTGAGGCAGAAGGGTTAGAAGTGTAAATTGAAACGCAGTTTTAACAATGAAAAAGAACAACTTCAGGTAGTGGAGGAAAATTGTAATCAAGTTTAATGTTTCTGAAACAGTGTTTTTCCTCTCATTTTTTTTCAGGTAGTACCTAGTATGCTGTATGTGCCCACTAAATACTTACTGCGTTGATGAATACAGTTAATTTTTATTACACAAGTAGTACACCGTAGGAAAAACTGAATATTGAGAATAGCAATAGAATAAGCTAAAAAAAAAAATAATCACTCGTAGTCTCATCAGCTTGGAATTACCATTGTTAATATTTTGATGTCTACAATTAACAGACCTTTTTTTTTAGTTGGAAGATTTTTGTAGCCAGCTTTTCCATAATATGTTTTGATCAGCTTTCCATATCTAGACATTTTCATGCTGTATAGCATTCCATTGTGTGGATGTTTCAAACTTAAATAACCAGCCCTTTTTCTAACCTTTCACCAATAGTAGGCTAGATCAGGAAAAGTATGAGTGAGGTCTAAATAAGGACATTTCATTCCTAAATGAGAGACTTTTACTTCCCCCCCATTTACATTTTCAAAGCAATTGCTTGTTCTGATTTCTGCTTTGTTAGCTGCTGGTCTCTTTGACAGGCTTTTCAGCTCATCTTTAAAATATGACCAGAATTTAGTACTAGTTGTGTGACATTGAGACATCTAGCTTAATTTCTGTGGGCCTCATTTTTCTTTTTTGTAAAGTGAGATAATACCTCATTAGATGATTGTAAGAATTGATTAAAAATTATGAATTATTTAAGTAATAAGTTCTCAGGATAGACTTATTCCCTTCATTACTTCAGTAATTACCCATGGTTTTCTGTAATGTTGATACCACTTTAGAACTCATCACTGCCTCATTCCCAAGCTACTAATTTAAGTTTGGTAGGAGAGAGTTGTGACATTTTCAAATACAGGTGTTTCTCTACTTATGATAGGATTATATCTTGGTAAACTCACTGTGAATAGAAGATGTTGTAAATCCACAATGTGTTTTTGAGTTATGATATTTTCAATTTACAGTGAGGTTATCGAGGAGCATAGTAAATGCATATCACTTTCACACTATAAAGTCAGAAAATGGCAAGTTCAAACCATTGTAAGTCCGGGACCCTCTATTTTTTCATTCATTGAGGATGTTTTCCTTTATGTCTTTAAGCATGATTATAGTTGCTTTGAAATCTGTGTCTGGTGATTTTTGTTGATTCTTTTTTTTTTCTCCTTGAAGTCATCAAGTTCAGCCTCCAACATTGCCTGTTGATTCTTTTATCTTGAGAATAGGTTGTGTTTTCCTTTTTTTTGGTTTCAATATGTTGAAAATTTTAAATTGTATCTTGGGCATTGTGAACAATATTATATTATAAGAGGCTCTAATCCTGTTTTATTTCTCCAAAGAGTGTGTTATGTTATTGCTATCCATCTCTCTTGTGGGCAGCAGATGAAATACTGGTTCAGGTCTTTTGGTTGGTTTCTTAGGAATTTGCTGAATGCATATGCATGGTTCAGCAGAGATTTGGGTAGAGTATACATATAGTTTACCCTTTCTGGCTCTTCCTTTTCTGACATTTCTCACTTTCCCATGCCTTTGGCTGTCCCAAACTCTCACTGAGGCGTGCCTTCGGGCTAGATGTAAAGGAAAAAAAACAATAATCTCACTGGCTTGTATACTCCTGTCCTGTGCATGGCTGTCTTGGGTCTCTGGTGCCTTCATAATGTTTTGTTGCCTAGGTGCGGTGGGGCCCTATAATCCCAGTATTTTGGTGAGAGAGGATTTCCTGAGCCCAGGGGTTCGAGACCATCCTGGGTAACTGGCAAGACCTCATCACTACATCAAAAAATTAGCCGGATGTGGTGTTGCACGCCTGCATTTCCAGCTGCTTGGAAGACTGAGGAGGAAGGAGCCTAGCAGGTCGAGGCTGCGGAAGTCATGAGTGTGCCACTACACTCCAGCCTGGGTAACACAGTGAGATTCCCATTAAAAAAAAAAAAAAAAGTATTTTGATCAGAGTTTACAGTTATTACTCAGTAGTTTTGCTTGACAACATCTACCCAGCTATACTAGAAGTATGCCACCTTCTGTGGTGGCATTTTTCTTTCCAAATTTTAAGTTTTGTAGAATGAAATATTTTTCCCATTACATCAGAGGTTTTTTTTTTTTTTTTTAAAAGCAAGATTTATTGAGAGGACAGAAAAGCTCCCACAGTGGGAGGGGACTCGAAGGGGTTGCCCACATCAGAGATTCTTAAACCTGATTTTGATACACTGATGTCTCAGTGTGTCTCCCTTTGGCTCAAGGACACTAAATAAATTCTTTTATTGTAGGGGAAAAAAAACATTCTTAGTTTTCTATCGCTGCTATAACAAATTACAGATTACCACTAGTTGGTGACATAAAACAGCACATTTATTATCTTAAGATTCTGTAGTCAAAGGTGACATGGGTCTCAGTGGGTAAAAGTGAAGGTATAGATGGAGCTGCGCTCCTTTTTGAGTCTCTAGGGGAGAATCTTTGTGTGTGTGTGACTTTTCTAGCTCCTAGAGGCTGCCTTCATTTTTTGGCTCTTGGCCCCTTCTTTCATCTCCAAAGCCAGCAAAGTCAGGTCTGATTTTCACATCTCATCATTCTGACCCTGCTTCTGTCATTCATCACACATCCTTGCTTGAGTCTGTTTCCTCTTCCAGTGTTTAAGGGTCCTATGATTACATCAGGCCCAACTTGATAATCCAGGATAATCTCTCTATTTTAAGATCAGCTGATTAGCAACCTTAATTCTCCTTTGCTGTGTAAACTAACTTTCACAGGATGAATGTGTTCCCAGGATTAGAATGTGGGTAATTTTGGGAGACCACTATTCTATGTGTCACTGCCATAAATAAGCAGTTTAGGGAGGAAAGAAAATGAACAAACTGTAGATTCAGTTAGGTTCAGTAGGCCACTATTGCAAAGTACAAACTTAGATCGTTTCATTAAAGATGTGAACTCAGTCTCTATTGCAATGAATAATTGAATTTCCCTTCTCTTTGAGCACTGCTTATTCTTTGGTACTTGGTACACTGAGTAATAAATTATAGATTCATTGACCATGTATAACCTGTAGGGTGAAAGTAAGTGATTTTGCGATGGGAAACCTTGTCACTAGTTTGTGAATCAATTCAGGAAGCATGTTATAAATCAATTGTAGAAAATTTCTTTCACTCAGCAAAACATTGAAGACTTACATGTTCTCGAACTCCTGTCCTCAGTGATCCTCTCACCTCAGCCTCCTAAACTGCTGAGATTACAAGTGTGAGCTACCGCACCTGCCCAGCTACTTACTATGTGTATACACCTTTTGCTGAGGAGGAAGGTGGCTTTATATATGTAATACTTTGCTAGGTGTTACCCATTTTGTATATGAGATACATGAAGACCCAGACAAATAAATGCCCAAGATTATATAGTATGGGCTGGGGTTTTTTGCAAGTCCTGTTTTGATTGATTGTAAAGGTGAGGTCTCGCCATGTTGCCTAGGCTGGTTTTGAACTCTTAGGCTCAGGCAGTCCTCCTGCCTCAGCTTCCCAAAGTACTGGAATTACAGACATGAGCCACCGTGCCTGGCTTTTTTTTTTTTTAATCTATCTTTCTGAAGTTGATCAAGTATACTAAGGGAAGTTGGTATATATGGTGAAGATTTCAATTCAGGCTGGGCTCGGTGGCTCAGCCTGTAATCCCAGTACTTTGGGAGGCCGAGGCAAGTGGATTGCCTGAGCCAGTAGTTTCGTGACCAGCCGCAGCAACTTGATGAGACCTCGTCTCTACAATAAATAAAAAATTAGCCAGGTATGGCACCACATGCCTGTAGTTCTGCCTACTTGGAAGGCAGAGGCGGAAGGATCGCAGGAAGCTGGGGTGGCCTTGAGTGTGCTACTGCACTCCAACCTGGGTGACAGAGTGAGACTCCAACTAAAAAAAATAATAATAATTAAATCTAGAAGATGCTGTAATAATAAAAAAGTGTGCCAGTGTGATTTCATTTTACTTAGGAAAAAGATGGAAATTCAGAAGTTTTTGCTGGTTGTAGGACTTAGTTGAGATAATGTAGATATAGGTAGCTACATGTAGAAGGACAGTGAAACTCAGAATTGAGACTGAACTCAGGTCACCGGATGCCTGGGCATTTCATTTCTTTTTCTTTTTCTTTTCATTTTGGGCTGGAATGCCGTGTCATGATCATGGCTCACTGGGCTCAGGCAGTCCTTCCACCTCAGCCTCCCAAGTAGCAGAGACTACAGGCACACATCACCATGCTCGACTAATATTTTGATTTATTGTTATGACGAAGTCTTGCTATGTTGTCCACACTGTTCTCACATGCCTGGGTTCTCAAACTTCCTGCCTCCTCCTCCCAAAGTGCTGGGATTCCAGGTGTGAACCACTGCTTCCAACCTTCACCATATTTCTCTATAGCACTATATTAGGTGTATTTTAAAGTTTGTTTGGTATTTTTGTAGTACTTTCTCATATTCTACATATGAAGTCCATATGGATTTCAGTTATTCTTTTTCATAACGTGCGGATATTGCTACATTGATTGCTCTGATTTCCCAAGTCAGAGTTATTAGTGGCAGTTAACTCCTAGCCAAAGTTTTTAAAGATATCTGTGTTTGTTTTTACTAATTTTTTTTTGTGTGTGTGTTGGAGTCTCACTCTATCACCCAGGCTGGAGTGCAGTGGCACACTCATGGCTACCACAGCCTCAACCTGCTGGGCTCAAGCAAGCCTGTGTCAGGCTTCCAAGTAGCTGGAATTACAGGCTGTGCCATCACATCCAGCTAATTTTTTTTTTTTTTTTGAGTCGGAGTCTCAGTCCATCACCCAGACTGGAGTGCAGTGGCACGCTCACAGCCACCCTAGTGTTGACCTGCTGGGCTCCGGCGATCGTCCAACTCAACCTTCCAAGTAGCTGAAACTGCAGGTGTGCAATACCAAGCCCAGCTAAGTTTTTGATTTATTGTAGAGATGAGGTCCTGCCAAGTTGCCCAGGCTGTTCTTGAACCTGTGGGCTCAGGCAGTCAGCTCACCTTGGCCTCCCAAAGTGCTATGATTATAGGCTTAAGTCACTGTACCCAGCTGGCATTTCATTTCTGTAAGTTATTCTTGTTTTTTGAACAACAGTCTTGCTTGTGTCTCTGTTGGATTTTAGATATCTAAAGAATGCTTTAATTTATGGTCAAGGTGGTCAAAATCATTAATGTGGTTATCTTAATCTGTAATGTATAGTGCCTATAATAATACCTGGATTGTTCATGTACCTTTTCTATTAATTTTTTTATAATGTGGAAAAATTACTTATATTCTTTTAACCAAAATTAACACTTTCAGTTAAACTATCAGTGGAAGTTTATTATCATAGGAACTCCTATGTCTATTAGAAAATATGACAAAACTTCAATTTCAGTGATTGAGGCATGTACTCGTTAGGAAAAGCTATGTTTGGCTTTTTTTTTTTTGAGTTGGAGTCTCACTCTGTCACCCAGACTGGAGTGCAGTGGCCACTCTCGGCCTGCTGGGCTCCGGCGATCCTTCTGCCTCAGCCTTCTGAGTAGCAGGAACTACAGGCGCGCGCTGCCACACCTGGCTATGTTTGGCGTTTTATTTATTTAGTTGTATGACCTCAGGAAATTCTTTTTCCTTTCTTTGAGTCTTAGTTTTCTTACCCTTAAAACTGGATAATAATACCTATCTGGTAGGCTTGCTGAGAGAAGTAAATGAGGTATAGTATATATATTTGTAGCACAGTATCTGATACAGAGTAAGTATTATTATTTTTGAAATAGATTTTACAGTTACTGTTAACCCAGCATCTACTTTGTTAAAAATAAAATGCAATGAGAAACGCATTCTTCAAGATTTTTTTTTTTTGAGTTGGAGTCTTACTTTGTCACTTAGGCTGGAGTGCAGTGGCACACTCACAGCCACCCCAAGGGTCTACCTGCTGGGCTCCAGCAATCCTTCCGCCTCAGCCTTCCAAGTAGCTGGAACTGCAGGTGCGCACTACCATGCCCGGCTAATTTTTTTGATTTATTGTAGAGATGAGGTCTCGCCAAGTTGCCCAGGTGGGTCTCGAACTCGCGGGCTCAAGCAATCCACTCACCTCGACCTCCCAAAGTGCTGGGATTACTGGTTGAGCCACCGAGCCCAGCCGGTATTTTTTAAATTAAAAATATTTGCTGTTAGTGTATCATGGACACTGATTTTTGGGAAGTTTTCAGTTTTCTTGATTGAGCTGGCAGTGGGGGAGGGGAAACTGTGGGTAACAAACTAGCAGGTGTGAACAGTGGGAAGAATGCATGAATGTATCCCAAACACTTTTGACTTACCAAGAGATGTTGCACATGTGTGTTGTGACCCCTCTGCATGTGAACCCTCATCTTGGTGGGTTTAATCTATAAATGTTAGGGATCGTCAGAAGGTTATCCTTGCCTGAGTTGACTGCTAATAAAGGAAAAGCTTGTTTTTCAGTTGCCTGACCTTAGTCTTGTCTTTTTGACTAATTTAGGTTACTAATTCTGAAATTGTTTTTCTTGACATTTTCTAGTACCTTTAAGCTCTCTTGGCTGGTTGTGTCCTTTTATGATGCAAATATCTGATAGAACAGAAATGTGAGCTGCCTTGGATACTAACGTTTGAGCTACAGAAGAAACTTGTAAATAAGAGTAGAGCCCATGAAAAGATCTCTAAGGAGTCTTATTCTTGGGGAGAATATAAAATTTTAATTTTTGACATTTTGAGCTATTGGTGGTGTTTTCGCAAATGACAGTAAAAGGGAAACGATAGTAGAAAGAGCACAAGACATAAATTTACAGGGCCAGGGCTCAAAATCGATCTGTCGCTAATTATATGGTATCAGATGAGTTACTGTCTCAGAACCTGAGTTTCTTTAAATGTAAAATGGCAATAATAACAAACCATAGATTGTTGAGTCAGTGAAAAAAAATATGTAGTAATGCTTGATATAAAGTCACTCAAGGTTTACTTGAATCCAGAGAAAAGATTGTCTCTATTTGCTTAAGTATTATACTCTTCTTTACTTAAAAAACAAGTTATTTGAACTTTCAGTTGGTGTTCACTGGATTAAATTGGAATTTATTGAAGTATAAACATTTCAGAGTCTCACGAGAAACTAGATTCTAGGGAAAAGACTAGATTGTAGTCTAAGATGGGTGTGGGTAGAACTCAGTTATTACTCTTTGACTCATTCCAGCCTAGTTAAGTTGTTTTTGTCCAGTTTTGAGACTGATTGGTTCTAGAATGTTTTATTTAAAAGTGAAACTGAATTCTAACTGTCCATTTTCTAGTGTAAAGATATGAATTAGAACTCTTAATATTTTTTACTCCTTTATTGAAAGTGTCTGACATGGATATTATAATGAATGTAAAATAGGTAATGTTCTTTAAACATACCAAGAAACAGAGCAGCTTTGAAAATAGCCACGTGTATCTTGATATAGATGAATCATAGATTTGTGCCAGTAAAAAGTGAGGGCTCATTTTTATAAATTTATCCTATTTTGTTTGATTCTTTCATTTTATAAACATAACCTAAATCCTTCTTTTCTAATTTTGAAGAGGCTGACTTCAGATATTGAAATTGCTCAAATGCTATGCTTATATGTGTATGTCCAGGTTTTCTGCAGGGACAGAAAAGTGGCGAGGATTAAAAAGAAAATTAAGTAACTTGCGTCTTTCTTTCTAAAGAAGAGCATTGTAAGCCAAGGAGGCAGGGCTTTTCTCCCTATGTCTGGTTTTTTTCCTTAAACTCTCTTGTTTCTTAGACCTACTCTGTTCTTCTGGAGCTCTGATTGATGTCATCAAATAGTTCCAGTCCAAGTGGTTAATAATAAAGTCATAGCCTCTGTAGTCATGTGGCCCTAGGGTCTAACTTGAGTTCTGTCGCTAATTAGTGATGTAGCCTTGAGAAGTTTTCAAAATTTGCTTAAATCTCGGTTTTCTGGAAATAGTACCCATCTTGCAGAAAAGTTTTAAGAATCAAATGTTGTGAAAATGTTTAGTACCTGACATACAGTCTTTCTAATAATAATAGCTAATGACAGGTAACACTAATATAATACAGTACTTACACATCTGCCAGGCAGAGTATTAAGCACTTTACATGAAATATCTCTTTTAATCCCTTCAACAACCCTATGAAGTACATACTGTTATTATTCTGTTTTTACAAATGAAGAAACAGGCCTGGAGCTGGTCTTTTAACCATTTTGCTATATTGTCTCCATATTTATGAATATGATATGAATATTAGATATTAGCGATACATTCCAATTTCAGAGGTGTTAGAATTATTTTTAGTAATAATGAAATTGATACTGCCTATGCTAGAACATATTTGATGTAGGTCTTCTTTCATACCACAACCACTGTCAGAAGGACAGGATTTTTAAGATGAGTTCGGTGACATTAGGATGTTTTAGATTGAGAAAGTGATCAGCTAGAAGACTGTTACAGTAATGCACAGACATGAATAATGTCTGAAATAGTGGTGACAGTAAGACAGGGAAAGGACTAAAGATTTTATTTTTAATAACTGAAGTGTGATATATATATGTGGCAAAAAACTCATAGTTAGCAAGGATGTCTATTATAGTAAATACACAGTATGATTTATGTATTCCAGTTTAGAATAGGGATGCAAGGATATGTTATGAAAAAATGTGTTGCATATATTATAATAAAAAGCAATTTCCTTCCCTTTCCACATCCTTGTTTCCCTTCCCCTCTTAGAGACAGCAAATGTTACTAGTTTCTTTTTATATATCTCTATATTCATTCACAGGAATATTTTGATAGAAAGTCAGTAGGATATGGAAAGTGGTGTACTTCTAGATTTTATTGACTTTCTTATTAAACTGATACCATGTTTGTAAGCTAACAAGGTAACATGTCTCAGTTTCTTGGATGCTGGCAGGAGATTCCTGGGTTAGAGACTGTTACTCATGGCACAGCAGACAACATGAGCTTCATGTTCGCTCGCACAGTCATAGCTCATGGGAGTGATGTGGAGCAGCCCAGGTGAATGCTGGGCATCACAGCCGGGAACCCAGAGCTTAGAGAACCTGTCTTACAGAAAACCCACTCAACCTTTGCGCAAGGGTGGACACATTCTCTACAAAAATACTTGAAAAGATGTTCTGGAACAAAAGCTGTCAGTTCCTCTGCCCACAATATGTGCAGAAACTTGAGACCCGTGGAAAATTTTCTACCAGCACTACTTCTTCCGTCTCCACTTTAAGTTAAAAAGAAATCTATGTCAGTTTCAGTTGATAAAAAGTAGTTGGTATTTTTTCAACCATCTAAAATACATTATAATTTCTAACAAAAATTATAAGCCTTATGTAGATATATTTTAAAATATGTGCAAATGCAAGAAACTCCTCAATAATCTGTTCTGTGACTCTCTTGATAAAGTCAACTAATATCACAATTTTTTGTGTGTGTTGGGGTCTCACACTTTGTCACCCAGACTGGAGTGCAGTGACATGATCACAACTCACTACAACCTGGAACTCCTGGGCTCAGGCAATCTTCCTGCCTCGGCCTTCCAAAGTGCTGGGATTATAGGCATGAGCCACCACGCCCAGCAAAAGCAAAAACAGCACAATTAAAAAAAAAAAAAATCTGTTTAGTTGTAGAAATGCAGTTTGAATCTTATTTTGTCAGTTACTAAATATTTTATCCTTGAGTTAGCTAAACAAGGGAAAAAATGCTTTAATAGGTGATAAAGTACTTTCAGAGTAACTTTGTTAATTTCAAAACAGTCTAATAAGAGGACAGCTCTGTTTTATAGGTACAGAAATTGAGGCCTAAAAAATTAAGTGACTTGTATAAGGTCACATGTTAGTAAGTGGCAGAGTAGTAGTCTAAACCTTCAATAACAACAAAATCTGAAAGTCCCGCCCCCCCTTAGAACTTAGCTGCTTTATCCTGACCCTTTTCAATCAGCAGTCTGTCTTAAATGATTTGGACTTCAAAACATTTTTTTAGAAATGTGTATGTAAGCTCATGTGCATGTCCGTAGTTCTAATTCACCAAGAGAGTGTCTCAAAATAGATTTTCAAATATGTAGCTACACAGGCTTTTCAAGATTATCTCTGTATTTTTATTTATTTATTTAAAGCAGGATTTATTGAGAGGACAGAAAAGCTCCTACACTGGGAGGGGACCCAAGGGGGTTACCTATATTTTTATTTTAAATGAGAGCATGTGACATATCCTGGATTAATGAGAAAGGACTCAAATATTCAAAATGAAAGCTATCTTCATTTGGAGATTATTGCTTTTTAACTAGACATAGAGGGAAGCTAGAAGAAGAAATGTATTTTATAGTAGAGTGGTAAGTTTCGTTTGTATCTAGTGAATGTTTTAAGTTTTTTTTTTTTTAGTTTGTCCTATTAATCTATGCTAAGTAGGAAATTTGGAAAATAGAGAAAATATAAGACAAGGGTCCCTTGTTAACATCATAATTTTAAAATTAGTGCTACTCAAAAACTGTTCTTTAATTTCTTAAAATATTTTCTCAGCAAACAGAAAAGACTGTTTTCTAAATTTTAGTTTCAGTTACTTTTTCAAGACTTTATGCTAATATTGTTCTATGGTATTATTTGGGAATTATGGTCTTAGTTTTATGTTTGTCTCAGTCCAGGTTCTGGACAGATAAATTAGGGATATAGGCATAATTCACAGATTGATCCTGAAGCAGTTTGGGAAACAATGAAAGTATAAGAACATTTACTGTCTCCTTGAAGCTAAATGTCACTTAAAAAAATTATTCTATATTTAAGACATGAAGCATAAAGAATGTAACACTTGTATACTCACTCACTGGCTGTCTAAGAAAGAAAACAAAACCAACACAGTGGAAGTCCCCTTGTGTATATCTCTCTCTGATAGCATCACCCCATTATCCTGTAATTGATATTTATCGCTCCCATCTTTGGTACCTATGTCTCACATTCTTTACTTGAGTCTTTTCTTGTTAATTAAAGCAAGTGTTCTGTGTAAACTTATTTATTCAACTGAGAATTTTTTTTTCATTGTCTGAAACAGACATGGCAATTCAATTTTATTATTATATGAACAAAATCTTTTTTATTATAAAGATGTGGGGTACAATTCAAGGTTAGGTATACAAACACTGATTATGCAGATACGCTTGTTGATGAGGTATGCCCCTCCCTCCCCTAAGCAGTTTCCCTTAACTGCCAATCCCACTCCCCCTCCCCTGACATTCAAATGAAATATTATTTGGACCTAGGGGAAAGTTAAATATGTAATTTTTACTCTGTTTACTGTCTTCTCTTTCATGGCTTGCCTTCTTTGAATTGTTTAACTCTTTGCCAGTCCCATGCTTGGTTTGATCCAGTGTTCTGCCATCTGTAGTTGGTAGAAATCAGAAATTAGAGTGAGTTTGTTATTCTGTTGCATTTCATCTCTTAGCCGGACTTGGTGGCTCAGCCTGTAATCCCGCGCCTTTGGGAGACTGAGGTGAGTGGATTGCCTGAGCCCGCGAGTTCGAGACCCGCCCGGGCAACTTGGCGAGACCTCATCTCTACAATAAATCAAAAAATTAGCCGGGCCTGGTAGCGCGCGCCTACAGTTCCAGCTACTCGGAAGACTGAGGTGGAAGGATCACTGAGCCCAGCAGGTCGAGGCCGCGGTGGCCGGGAGTGGCCACTGCGCTCCAGTCTGGGCAATAGACCAAGACTCCAACTCAAAAAAAAAAAAAAGAAACTACTCTTAAACAGCCGGAGTTTCTAAACTAGTTTAGTAAAGGATTGAAAGGAGGATACAATTGACTCATCTGTACAGAGTATATGACTCATTTGTACAGAATGAAAACATGTTTATGAAGGCCCACGTTAAATGAAAGCTGGAATCCAGCTTGATTCAGACAAAAGTGCAAAGCAATACGTTAACAGTACATTAATTCGTCAGATGCATGCCAGCAGAATGGTAGAAAGGATATATAACTCGGCTGATGTGGGCTGTGGTCCTGGTTTTCCCTTTGACTCGTGTGTGTGACCCTAGGCAGGTGAATAACACTGCTTTTGAATCTCCAGTAAAAAAAAATTTTTTTTAACATGAGGTTTGGAAGGGATGCTTTTCCTGAAATAGAGGGCAGAGTCTAGGGTAGTAGACTGTATCTCTTAAGATCTTTTACTTTGGCCGGGCTTGGTGGCCCAGCCTGTAATCCCAGCACTTTGGGAGGCCAAGGCGAATGGTTTGTGGGTTTGAGACCAGCCCAGACAATTTAGCCGGGTGTGAAAGCGTGAACCTGTTGTTCTGGCTACTTGGAATGCTGAGGCAAAAGGATCGCTGGAGCCCAGCAGCGTGGCCATGAGCGTGCCACACTGCACTCCAGCCTGGGTGGTGGAGTGAGACTCCAACTTAAAAAAAAAAAAAAAAAAAAGATCTTTCATGTCTGTAAGTCAATTCAATTGTTTTAAATTATGAATCTTAAAATATTTCCTTATGGAAGTTTTTTAAGGCTGTGATTTATTAAACTTTCTTAAAATTTTAAATTTTAGGGAGGACATATACGAAATTTGCATAAGACAGCTGTGCAAAATGGAGCTGGCGGAGCTTTATTTGTGGTAAGTACTTAGATTTCTTTGGGGGGAAAAAAGCTTGGAAATTTGGGTAAACCACTGTTATAATTCAAAATATCTTTAACACTAGTGTCTTTGGTATATGGTGGATATTGTGGGAATTTAAATATAGCTAATTGAATTAACTACATTTCAAAAGATTTGTGGTTCCAGCTGAAACTCTTACATTTTTTAAATTGGCACCAGGGAAATTCTGGGAATAAGAAGTTAAATTGTTCTTTTGTGAAATTATGGTGAGCCCCATCACACTTTGGCTTCTTAAAAATCAGTCATATTGTCTCATGGAAGGTTCTGGGGCTGGAACTTGGGGAATCCCAAAATGACAGATTATAGTAAAGTAGTGAATACATCAGCAGCTGCCCTTATATATTTTTGGCTTCTACAAGTAGAAGTCTATGAAGTCCCCAGCTTTAGTTGCACAATTCAGAAAGGATAGATATGTATCCTTTTTATCTGACAAGGTGCAGATTTCAGGGATTAATCTAGCATTATTTAAAGGTAATATAGTGGATCTGTATGATAATTTAGAGTTAACAGTATAAGCAGCTTCTTGCTTTATGTTTATCACCTTTATCTAAATTTATATTAGGTTGGCTACGTTTGAGATCATTGTCTGAAGTTTCTGGTGTCTTTCCTCTTGACTTAAGTCCTTTAAAAAGCAGAACTCTGAGAGTTAACATATCAAGAGATTCATTTCTGTATTCACCATACATATTTAACATTAATTGATGTGTTAATCTCAGTGTGACTCATTGATTTCCTGTTGACATGCCATTTCTTGTTAGTTTTGAAAAGGTCCTGCTCTGTTCTATTAGGAGAAATAAAGCTTCTTGATGTTGGCTGCTTTTTGTTTATGGAAAGCATGTGAGGAAGAGGTAGTCCTTTTGTGCCTTCTCTAAAGTAATGTATCTTAAACATTTTGGATCCCAGATCCCTTTGACAATCTGATGTTCTCTCTTTTGGAAAAATGCACATATGTTCGCACTCAGAATTTTGTCTTAATTTCATAAGGCTTTTAGTTATTGGGAGTGTTTTAGTAGTTATATTAAAAGACTATTTTCTAATGAAGTTGTATAACACTTTTTGTTGTTTGTTTTTTGGTCCTAAAGCTACTGCTTTCTGAAACTTTTCTGAAATTTTGGATTCTCCTAGCTTTCCTTTGGTTGTCATAGTCATCAAATGTGTGTTTAGTCATTCTTTTCGATGGAAGGACAGATGGATATATATCATGTTGGAATTAAGATGGAGAGATTAAACAATAAACAATAGCATAGTAATGTTCAGTGTTACTCATACTTTTGTGAGAATTTGGATAATTTTGGAAAACTTTTTTTTTTTTTTTGGTATAGCATAGAGATACTCCTGAGAATAATCCAGATACACCATTTGATTTCACACCAGAAAACTATAAGGTATGAATAGATTAACATAATTATTTTAAGAATAATTTAGTATATTCCAGCCATAAAATGGTGCTTTTTCTTTTATACAGAGGATAGAGGCAATTGTAAAAAACTATCCAGAAGGACATAAAGCAGCAGCTGTGCTTCCAGTGTTGGATTTAGCCCAAAGGCAGAATGGGTGGTTGCCTATCTCTGCTATGAACAAGGTACTGGATTCATTTTTGCTTTGGTTCGAAAAGAGGAGAGATTGTGTTTGATAACTTCCTTAAATAGAAATTATTCTGATGATCTCCAGTGTCAGAATCTAGGAGTTTAGAGCTCTTTAGTCATTTATATGTTTTCTTGAATTATATTTGTGTTTTTGTTGGTTCTTTTAATTCAGGGAACTGAAGTAGAGTTTTCTATTCATGTAGGAAATAGTGAAAGCATTATGGTGAAAGAGGGTTTTGCGGGGATTTTTCCCCCCTTTTTGAAGGAGGGAAATGGTCATAGTAAAGGTAAAAGATTCCAAATGTCTATAATTAAGTGTCAAGATATTCTGAAAATTAATGTAATATTTAAACAGAATTACAGAAAAAGATCTCACAGCTAATGTGAATCTTCTGAGTATTTTACATCTTTGGTTACTGGTTTAACAGTAATCTATGTAATACATGGTATTTATGCTACTTGATTATGCTGCCTTGGAATCAATGACTTATGAAATGGTATGGAAAATGAAATGCTGTGGGTGACCCATGCATGACGTTAGTCTATTCATGCATATCATAAGATTCCTTTTTTTCTAATAGTTTTCAAAAAATCTAATTGTTTTCTTTATTGAGGTTTGGTCACATAATTTTTGCCATTTAAACAAATTATACAATATGAGTTGAAATGATTAAAGCTATGAAAATTACACAACTACCAAGCCATGTTATATAATGGAAAATATGTTTGACTTAGAGCTAAGAAACCTGATTTTTCTCTGAGCTTCCTCATCAGCAATGAAGGTTTTAAAATAGGTAAATCTCTTCCAATTATTACATATGATTCCTAGGTGATAGAGCTAGTACTGAATTTGTTTCCAAATCAGTGCATTTTCTACTTGACTATCACAGAGATTCTGCTGTACTTCATTCCTACCACTTTCTAAACTTTATTTGGTTATCACTGTTAGGTTAGACCATCATCTTTCTTAGAGAATAGAAATATCTTCAATTTATCTAATGGAATCCGAAATGCACCTTTTAGTTTATTGATATATTATTTACTTTGTATTTGATATATGCTCTAACACTGTATTAAGTATTTTTTTCACTATGAAAAATGTTATAGAGCAAGTTTGATAGTGAGGTACTATCGTAAGCAAGCATAGTCTGGTGGTTATTTTTTCAATAAATTAGATGTTTCTTTGGGCGTTACAATACTTTTTAAAGTAGCCAACTTTCTAAATAATGATATATATGTTTCTAATTATACTTTTTTGTGTGTGTGTGCACGAAATTTCATGTTTTTAATAATGGCAAGCCAATTGAAAGTCTGGCTGAGTGGCAAGCTTAGCAGAGCAAAATAAAATAAATAGGAAATGAAATGTGAAAACATTTAAAACATGAACAGGGCATGGTGGCACTTGCTGTAGTCCCAGCTACTTGGGAGGCTGATGTGGGAATACTGCTTGAGCTTGGTAGTTCAAGGCCAGCCAGACCAACATTGTGAGACTCTGTCTTTAAGAACCTGTCTCTCTAATTTAGCTATCTAATCTATCATCTTATTCTACTTAGAGTTGGATATGTATGGGGAAGAGGGAAGAAATAGCGTATAGGAAATAGAATCAAAATTCATTCCACTTTACATGTGGGATTTTGTTTTAATGTTACTGCCTCCCTATCTGGCCCCTGCAACCCAAGAAATAACCAGCAAACACCCAACCTTACGACAACAAAAAAATAGAGGCTCATTAATTATTTCTTTAACTGTCACTAAGGCTTGGTGAGATGTGCAGCAGAATTCTGGGGGTAGCTTTTCCAAATTAGACAATCAGAGCCTCACACAATATTTTAAGTTATTCCAGTGGTAGGGCTCCATGTGTATTGTGGTGGTGTGCTCCCCAGATTCATAGGTACTTTCCTGGCTTAGAACTACCAAATTAAACCAACTAGTTTATCTGTCGTAAGTTAACTGTGATTAGAATGTCTTTTGAGAATACACTTCCTTTAAAATTCCTGATAGGAGAAAGTTCAATATATTTGTCATTTGAAATGTCATTTAATGAGCTCTTCTTTTATGTCAGAACATGGAATACATATATATAATATGTGATACATATTATATATACAATTTTTAAGAATGCTAAGTACGTCAAACAGATATTGTCTGTTAATGCTTTGATGTGAAAAGTTGGGAAGTGTACTAGTCTGTAAGACCAGCTTTCAGGAAGAGTATTGTGATATGAAACAGTAGTGTTTTGGATTATTCTGGAGAGGGGGTTGTGTGTATGTGTGAGTGTGATATATGTGTATAAAAATAAGTATGCAGGCCAGGCGCGGTGGCTCAAGCCTGTAATCCCAGCACTTTGGGAGTCCAAGGCCAGAGATTGCCTGAGACCAGGGGTTCGAGACCAGCCTGGGCAACTTGGTGAGACCTTGTCTCTACAATAAATAAAAAAAATTAGCCAGGTGTGGTGGCTCACGCCTGTAGTTCCAGCTACTTGGAAGGCTGAGACGGAAGGATTGCCTGAGCTCAGCAGGTCGAGTCTGCGGTGGCTGTGAGTGTGCCACTGCACTCTAGCCTGGGCAACAGAGGGAGACTCCAATTCAAAAAAAAAAATTAGTATGCAGAGGCATCACATTTTGAGTTTACATTTCTAAATGTAGATATGTAAGCAAATACAGGCTAAAAGTGAGCTTCGATTCTCAACCTTTTTTCCTTTTGCTGTACCATTTGCATGTGCTGAACATCACCAGTAACCTCAAGGTTTTTTGTTTTTTTTTTTTAAATCTTTAAAGGGCTTAAAAAATCTAATTGCTTCTTTTATTGCAGTTTGGCCACCAAATTTTTGCCATTTTAACAATTTAAATTATACAATAAGAGTTGAAATGATCAAAGTAGAAATTCTTTTAGTCTTTTGACTTAAAGATTTAGAGAAGAACAATATCCTTTTGTGGAAATGCGAAGTGGGGTATTAGGAGAAGGGAGTGCTGTAACTCCATTAGCTTTTGGGCTCTGGTTTAAGTTGTCTGCAAAAATTGAAGAGTTTATATAGTGTTATTATCAGATACACATATGTTTTCCACCCTTGAAGAATTTTCCTGTTTTTACCAAATTGAGGCAGTTTTGAAATTATATTTTTTAAAACATGCCTAAGGCTCAGTTGATAAACTCTGTAGTTATCTTACTTGAAAATGTTCTAATATTTTAGGTTGCAGAAGTTTTACAAGTACCTCCAATGAGAGTATATGAAGTAGCAACTTTTTATACAATGTATAATCGAAAGCCAGTTGGAAAGTATCACATCCAGGTCTGCACTACTACACCCTGCATGCTTCGAAACTCTGACAGCATATTGGAGACCATTCAGAAAAAGCTTGGTATGGGATACATTCTATTTGTAACACTGATAAAAAACCAGAATTGTCTTTCTATTGAAGTATCTGTACCTGAAGTTTCCAACTTCTTTCATTTTACTGGATCTGGACTTCCCCAGTAAAGTTTTGTCTTACTGTATTTGGCCACCTTTGTTTCTTCCTATTTTGTGTTCTTTCTTTGTTCTCAGCCTCAAAGCTGAGTTTTCATCTTCTCTTTTTAAATCACTAAGTATGTTTTAAAAGCTTCTAGAAGTTTAGAAGATTGTTTCACTTATTGTATGAAAGCATGCATTAACTAAAAAAGTGACTATTGTCTTTGTATTCCTCCAAAGAAGCCATGGAACAAATAAAATATGAGCATAGTAAGAATGCTTCTGAAAGGGAAATTTGAAATTGATGTGATTATGGTGGCATTTAAAAAGTAAATAGGAAAAAAAAAATGGGCATTTTTCTATACAACACTGCCATTGATGCTTATAACTGTATATACCAAATGGAGTAAATGCAGGTGTCTTTTGTTATTGAATGTAAGTACTTGCATGTTATAAAAATAGTTGAGCATATATTGAAGTATATAAAACAGAAAGCTAAAGTTGGCTTAAAATCCCACTCCTTCAAGGTATAAATTCTGATAACAGTTGGGTATATTGTTATAGATTTTATATCATTTACTCTGTGTTTGCTTTTTATACTTTATTTTGGTTATCTTTGTATAGCAGAATATATAAGTCTATCCCTTTCTTTTTTGTTTTTTTTGAGCTGGAGTCTCACTCCATCGCCCAGGCTGGAGTGCAGTGGCATGCTCATGGCCACCACAGCCTCTACCTGCTGGGTTCAGGTGATCCTTCCAGGTCGCTGGAACTACAGACATGCACTACCATGCCTGGCAAATTTTTTGATTTATTGTAGAGACGAGGTCTTGCCATGTTGCCCAGGTTGGTCTCAAACCCATGCGCTCAGGCAATCCTCTTGCCTCTGCATCCCAAAGTGCTGAGATTACAGCTGTGAGCCACCGCACCTGGCTTGCTTTTTGTATTATAGATTAAGTTACTTTGCAGTTACTTTCATATACTTGTCCTGTTGTATACTGAAGTTGTTTTTCAGAAGGAGAATCACAGGGTCAGACTTTACCATGTGCTGCCAAAATGCCTTCCCTAAAATGTATGAGAGTATTCATTTTCTTCATATCTTTAATAATCTTTGCCATTGGCTTTTTGAGTCTTTGCCAGTCTGATAGTGTGACTGTGATTTTAGTAGCTTAATTATAACAATCAAAATGAAAATAATACAGCCTGATGCACTGCTGTATAACAACAAACACTGGAGATGAGTCCCCTGAAATGTGTTTTTAAAGGAACAAGTCTACTTAAGAAATTCTTGAATTGTTTTAGTATAATTATATAGAGTATTTTTTTAAGAAAAATATTCTTAAATATTCTTATATACCTCTGTACTATATTTTTCTTTCTCCATCTTCAATTCTCAATATGAGTTTTTTTTTTTTTAATTGCTGTTAAAATAAACTAGTCCTTACAGTGATCATTTATGTTTTTAGGGATAAAGGTTGGGGAGACTACACCTGACAAACTTTTCACTCTTATAGAGGTGGAATGTTTAGGGGCCTGTGTAAATGCACCAATGGTTCAAATAAATGACAACTACTATGTGAGTATTTCATTTTAATGTAAGTTAAGTTGTATGGTGTCATATTTGGAATATGATATTTTGTGTCCTGCCGATGTTCCTTTTTAAAAAAATTTTATAAAGATGTGGGTTACAATTCAGGGTTAGATATATAAACGTTGATTATGCAGGTACCCTTGTTGATGAGATATGCCCCTCCCTCCAGCACCCCCCTCCCCTGATAGAGTCTTAATTATTCATTTAAAAGAAACTGTTAGCATTAATATCCAGAAAGTTAAAAAAAAAATTATCTTGAAGCATTTTTGTATTTAACTCCAGATAACAATATTACAAACTTTCAATTATATGAAAAATTTAGTAATTTACATATAAGAAAATAAGTCTTTGTGTAGCAATTGCCAATACTTACCAGTGTTAGATTTTGCCACATTTTATTACAAATATCATCATCATCTGTAGAAATAAGCAATAGATACAGGTGAAGCACCCCCATCCCAAACCTTTTTTTCCTCCCTTTCTTCCCCAGAGATAACCATTATCATAAATTTAGTGTGTGTTCTTCCTGTACATATATTTTAACTTTTTCTACATATGTATTTAGCTATACTAATATGTTAAATTGTTTGTTTTATAACTGTTACAGAGATATCGTACCTCTCTCTAAACATTGCTTTAGTTGGATCTCATAAGTTTTGCATTTTTTGAAAATTGAGTATTTCTGTTGGTGTTTTTTTTTTTTTTTTTTTGAGTTGGAGTCTCAGTCTGTTGCCCAGGCTAGAGTGCAGTGGCATGCTCACGGCCACCTCTAGCATCAGCCTGCTGGGCTCAGGTGATCCTTCTGCCTCAGCCTTCCAGGTAGCCGGACCTACAGGCATGCGCTACCATGCCCAACTAATTTTTTTTAATTTTTAATTTATTGTAGAGATGAGGTCTCACCAAGTTGCCCAGGCTGTTCTGGAACCCATGGGTTCAGGCAATTCCCTCACCTCGGCCTCCCAAAGTGCTGGAATTACAGGTTTGAGCCACTGCACCTGGCCTGATTTTTTTTTAAGTTATGCATTTTGTTTTCTTCTTTGACCTGTATATTTTTTAAAAAGTGTTCTTAATACCAAATGCATAGAGTTTTCTAATTATTTAAAAATTGCTTCCTACTGGAATTATACCATGGTTTTCACTCAAGGTATCTCATTAGCTCATATTTCTTAGAAATTCATGTATAGGAATTCTTTGAGGACTGCATTGAAGGTTGACTTTTTTAAAGAGGGGATTTGCTAAAAAAATTAGTCGGGTGTGGTAGCGCACACCTGTAGTTCCTGCTACCTGGCAGGCTGTGATGGATCGCCTGAGCCCAGCAGGTTTACGCTGGGGTGGCCATGAGCGTGCCACTGCACTGCAGCCTGGGCGACAGAGTGAGACTCCCAACTCAAAAAACAAACAAACGAGGTGAGTGAATTGCCTATAATAAATCAAAAAACTAGCCGGGTGTGGTAGCGCGCGCCTGTAGTTCCAGCTACTTGGAAGGCTGAGGCAGAAGGATCGCTGGAGCCCAGCAGGTCAAGGCTGCGGTGGCCGGGAGCGGCCACTGCACTTCAGTCTGGGCGACAGAGTGAGACTCCAACTCAAAAACAAACAAACAAACAAAAAAAAACCCAAACAAACAAAAAAAGGTGGGGGGGGTGGGTGCTTCTCTCTTGCTCTTGGAGTACTACTGGCCTCTGGAAGAAGTCCCTCTCCTATACCATAGTCCTATCCTGCCACCCAATATGAAAGGTGCTAGACTAGCAGTTTTCTTTGAGGGACAATTTATTCTTATATTGAAGGTATAACTTTTTGGAATCTTAACTTTGTGTGGTTTAGATGGTCTCTTGTTAGGCAGTATTTTGCTGGCCAGGGGCTTTATCCCATACCCTTATAGGCTTTGAAACCTTGAAGCCAAGTTTGCTTGGTGTTACTTGACTCTGGGTTTTTCTTTCGAGTTTTTGGCTCTGAGTGTTTATTTGTTTTAAATACGAATTAGACAGTTAAGGCTTTGTATGAGGCATTGTAAATCTAAATATAGTAGCCTGTGGATAGATTTGTTCAAGAGATAGAGATACTTTCAGTTAGTAGTTGGATTTTTAGACTAGGGATAGTTATTAGACATTTATTTACGTTACTACAACCACTTGTGCTAATTCTCTTTGTACCTCATCAAGGATATAGCATATGCCCTGACATAGTTCTACTTTATATATTGTCTTATTTAATCTTCAGAAACATGCTGAAGTAGGTTTACAAATAAGCAAATTAGGGAAGCCTGAGTAATTTGTCCAAGATTAATAGCTAGTAAATGATGAGCCAGGACTCAAATCCAAATGTGTTTCACTTCAAAACACTAGTATGGCCTCTAGCTACAGCATTTGTTGCATATTATATTTAGCAGTATATACTGTATATAAGTTATTCAGTTGTTGATACCTTGTAACTGTCTTGTGAGCTGAGACAGACAATAAAATAACTGGTACTAGGGATTTATAGATTTCAGCTGTAGAAAGTAATTTCAGTATGACTTGTAATTTTTTTTCTAGGAGGATCTGACGCCTAAGGATATTGAAGAAATTATTGATGAGCTCAAGGCTGGCAAAATTCCAAAACCTGGACCAAAGTATGCTTTTATTTGTATATAATGAGTTTTAATTGCTTATCTGAATTAATTTGTCACATAAACTCAATTTTTAAGATTTTATGCCCTAAGTTAGGAACCAGCAGGTGCTTTGGATAGTACTAGCTAAAGCAAACTGTCATCTAGAGCAATAATTTTTTTTTCTAAAACCATATCAGATATGAGATCTACCTGATATCTACCTGAATATTTATAGAGAAGGAAAATTTGCTACAAATAGAAAGTATTCCATTATTTAAAAGTTTATACGCTAGAAGGTGGATCCAAAGACTGTTCTTTCTAATTTCCACCTAAAGATCGATTTCTGCTCTTTGAATCAACACAACTGTAATACCTGTTCCAAGTCACTTCAGTCACTTGAAATAACTATCTTATCTTCTCTTCATTTTTCTCTCAGACTAAATATTCACAGTGCTTTCATTATTTTTCCTTATATTGACATAGTTTGGTCTCTCTGCTCTGGGGTTTCAAATTGGCTAATGACTTTAATCTGAGCTTAAACTAATCACAGCCTGTGATTAATAAGAGTTATAACGTGCTCTTTTTTCCCTGCTTTATATATATATATATATATATATATATTATTTTTTTTAAAAAAATAACAGCTCCCTGAAGTTGAATTACCAAGTCAGAAAGTATGAGTGGTTCTTATAGTTTGCTCTTCTTGAAGTACTCACCCATTGTTTTGGTAGACTATTTAATGAAAAAATGAGGCCAATTCAGGATAACTTAGTAAACGCTAGCGGACTTCTGCTATTACTTTCTTTTCTAGGAAATGCATACTTCCTTCAACTCCCTGAGCCTATAGAATTGAATTTGCTTAAGAATTTTGGCATTCTGTTCCAAGTGCCTCAGTTTTCTTGGTTACATTTACTTTTTTTTAGGAGGTAAAATATTTCCCTTGTGAGAAATCATTCTCCTTTATGAAGTCAGGAGAAATGAAATCTTTTGTCATTTAGTATTACAGGACTGTTCTTAGCCAGTGGTCCTATCTCTTACTCTTGCTTCAAATATAAGATCTCCCTTAATAGTCAATTTTTCATAGTATTTCCACAAGCTTCAGCTCCTTTTTAGGATTCAGATGTTTTTAAGTAAGTTTATTCTATTTTTATGTTTGTACTTAAACGCATAGCTTCTTTCACCTTTTGGGTACTTAAAAAAACATTCCAAGTGCAGATTTTCTTGTGAAATCCACTCGGGTTCTTTAGATGGCTCCCTTCTGATTTGATGTTTAATTTTGTAGTCATGATTTTGTTGGTTAGAATTTTCTGCTTCTCGTGAACTCTGATTTATGAATTATGACAATAATCCAGCATTACTCTCCTGCCATACTAATAAACATAGTTATTTGTTACTTTATTACATGACTTACTTAATATTCATTTATTTCACATTTTTGAGCCTGCTGTGTGCCAGGCACTAATTGAGGTTATTAATAAATTTCTCATATATCTTGTGTATTCTAGTGGTAGAGACAAATAATGTGTACCTGAGTGATAAAATGCTACAAAATAAAATGAAATAGTGTTAGGGGTTAGAGAATAATTGGTAGTAAATTTTGTTGGGAGAGGGCTGTTGGAGGTGGTAACATATGAGCCATGACCTGAATGTTGAGCTATAGGGAAACATATAAAGATCTGGAGGAATAACAGTCTAGGGATGGTAAAGGGGACATATCCAGGTCTTGGAGGCAAAGTAAGAACAGTGTGATTGCAGTGAGGTGATGGGCAAAGAAAGTGGTAGAACAGGTCAGAGAGGGAGATAGGGGCCAGATAAGTAATCTGGGTTGTGAATCCTAAATATAATAAAAAGCTGTTGTTGGAGTGTTTTCAGTAGGGAATGATATGAGCAGTCTTGTTAAAAATATTGTCCTAGTTGCTATATGGAGAATAGTTTAGAATTTGGTGGATGTGTAGGGCTGAGAAATTATGAGCGATTTCTACCTTTTTGGCTTGGACATTTCCATGGTCCCTTGAACTAAAATGGAAAAGATTTGGGATAAGAAAAGTCACTTTTGTTTTAGACATGGTAAATTTGAAATATTACAGAATACTGAGAGGCAGGTATGAACCTGGAAAATAGATTAGGGCTAGAAATACAATTTGGGGATTCATCAGTTATGAAAGGTAGTTTTTAAAGTCTTGAGTCTGAATGAAATTATCAGGGGTGAAATTAGAATTTGTTTTTAATATAGGAAAATACTATAACATTGTATCTTAATAGTAATAAACAGGAACTAGGTACTACAGTTAACACTTTCAATATCTGATAATAATAGGCAGTTTGCTCATCATTATAAACAGTTCTTCACTGGAATTTTCTTGACATATTTGAGTGAAAGATTTAAGAATTATTGGTGTCTGAATCTGTTTTTATTTTCTACTTATCACTGTTATTTTAAAAGCAGATATAAATCTACTTACTTTTCAATAATTGCAGGATATCCACCAATGGTATATAAAGCTCGTATTTGGACATGGTAATACTAGAATGTTTTATCAGCATACGAAAACAACTTTTCACTTTATTTTCCCAAGTTAATATCTTGGATATATAGGATAATGAAAGAGACTGAGATAGCAATAATCATAATACAGTTACAGTTATTCCGTATATTAATTAAAACGAATTGTTTTTTACTGCTATTTTTATAATCAAGCTACAGCTAATTGAAAGAGGTGCTGATAGTTTGAGTAATGAAAAACTAAGATAAATTAAAACTTGTTCTATAGTAAATGATTTCTGAGTACCACCATGAGGTCTACCGTGGCCAAAATTAATAAAAGATTGATGTTTCTATTAGGTTGAAAACTGCTTTTTAAAATTGTTTCTGGTAAATTACTTTAAAAAGAAAATATTAAACCAGTAGTAAGATAATATAGCTGATGTTTCAACAACATGGGGATTGGGGCACTGATTCCTCATACAGTTGAAGATCTGTGTAAAACTTTTATCTTCCCAAAAACTTTACTAATAGTCTACTGTTGACCAGTAGCCTTGTCAATAACAATGTTGATTAGCACATATTTGTATGTTATAGATAGTATATACTGTATTACAATAAAGCAAGCTAGAGAAAATGTTACTAAGAAAATCATAAGGCAGAGAAAATATATTTACTGTTCATTCAATGAAAGTGGATTATCATAAAGGTTTCCATCCTCATCTTCCTGTTCAGTAGGCTGAGGAGGAAGAGGGGTTGGTCCTATCTCAGGCGTACCAAGGCAGAAGAAAATCTATGTATATAGTGGACTTGTGCAGTTCAAACCCATGTTGTTCAAGGCTCAGCTGTATTCTTTCTTAATTTTGACGTTAGTAAATAGATGTGTTGAGATTGTACTTATTTTCAGTGAATTTAAAGCACTGAAAATAACTTCTAAACCTGCTTTCATATTACTAATAGGTAGTAAAAGATATTACTTTGATACATACTGTGATAACTTGGAAGATTTATATGTGATTATGTGGTATCATTTTCCTGTCACCTCAATAAAAAATGATTTCCCATGGCTCTAAGGAACAGACATATATATCATCACTGTAGGATGGATAGAATGTGAAGGGCAAAGCTAGAGGAAGTTGTAAAGATATAAATTGAACAAGTTCTTCAGCTAAAATCTGTAGCAGGAACAAAGTAAATTAGCAAAACCAGGGAATAGTAGTGGGAGAGGGGTGAGGTGATACAGAGTGGGTGCTGAACTGGGCTCTAGCAACAGAGGTCAGACAGGGCAGAGGTGAGCAATTAACTGGGAAAGTATGTGTGGGGTTGGAAAAAAAAAACACAGACAGGTTCTTCTACTTCTGTACTGCCTCTGCCTCTGTTCATAAATCTTCCATCAGGAGCTGTTCTTGTTTTTCTTCTCTGTGGCAGTGGCCATCCTGGTGTGGAACATTTTTTTCAGAAAATTACTACTACTAATATAGCTTTAAAGAAACATAAATGCAAATAGATTTAATGTCATTGCTTCTAAGGGACATCCTCCCAAATCCTCTATTTCTCAAGGAATCTAGTTTCTGTTTACTTCCAAATACTGTGTACAAGCGTACGTTCCTTCTATTCATTGTGACAAATGGATCTCAGTTTAAATAAAATTTGACTATAAAAATAAGTGCAGTACCCTAGTTTATTAAAACATGGTTTAAAAAAAAGTCCTCTGGGGCTGGGTTATTTTTGCCATAATTCTTTGCTCTGATCCTTGGATTGATGCTGAATACCCTAAACCTTGATTTCCGTATCTAGAAGATAAAGCCAGCATCACTTGTCTCAGTGCATTGTTGTAAAGATAAATACATATACTGCTCAATAAATGGGAACTATTATTAGTGCTGGTTTTATATTTTTCATATTTATGATGAATTTTTAATTTTTTTTTCATACTTGATTTTTTTTAATACTTGACTTTAGAAGGAGAAAATCTTGCAGCAGTTGAAATGTTTGAATTCAATAATCCATGCTAGTTCTTGGGGAGAAGTAATTACTTAGCTGGGCTGTTTTGATCAGACAACAGACAATTTTTTTGAGTAAAGATTTAGAAATGTTACTCATTAATGTTACTTTTCTTTTCAGGAGTGGACGCTTCTCTTGTGAGCCAGCTGGAGGTCTTACCTCTTTGACTGAACCACCCAAGGGACCTGGCTTTGGTGTACAAGCAGGCCTTTAATTTATATTCAGCTGTAAATATGGCACTGGAGAAATAAAATATGAACTTATCTATATAAACTTTTTTTTTGTTATTTGTTTATTCTGCTCTGCGTACATTTTGGTGGTAACCTTAGCAACTGAGCTATAAGTTTTATAGCAAAACTCATTTTACATTCTTCTGCTATCTGTGACTTTATTTTTTTAAGTCAGAGTCACTCTGTCATCCAGGCTGGAGTGTAGTGGCATGATCACAACTCATGGCAGCCTCAAACTACTTGGCTCAGGCGATCCTTTCACCTCAGCCTCCTGAGCAGCTGGGACTACAGGTACAAGACACCACACCCAGCGAATTTTTAAATATTTTTTGTAGACACACGGTCTTGCTGTGTTGCCCAGGCTGGTCTCAAACTCCTGGGCTCAAGCAGTCCAGCCTTGCTTGACCTTTCAGAGTGCTGGGATTATAGGCATGAGCCACCATGCCTGGCCTATCTGTGGCTAACTATGGAAAACATTATTACATAATCTGGTTAACAGTTACTCCAGTGTTACTCATTCAACTACCAGCTAATTTTTATAATAAAAATTAGGTTACTATGAAGTAAAAATTCTGTCAAATTTCAAATATCTTTTCCCATCTTTAGCCACAGCCAAATTTTAAGTTACCAGCTTTCTATTAACTTTATTTCAGTACTCCATTTAAGAATTTTTACATTTACAGCACATAATTGTTATTCTATTTCTAACTAGTTAGTGACATCTCAAGCACACCGTAGTATAAGGAGGATAAGGTAGTTGTCTCTAGAAGCATTATCATTTTTTAAAAAGAAAAGCATTCCAGTGCTGTGGCTCAAGCCTGTAATCCCAGCACTTTGAGAGGCTAGGGCAGTATGATCTCTTGAGTTCAGGAGTTTGATACCAGCTAGGCAACATTTTCTGTAAGAAAAATAAGAATTTAAAAATGAAGTAAAAAAGGAAAGGTACAAACTACAGCCAAGGATACTTGGACGCTATTCTTGGTTATTTTGACACTGAAAGTATACAAAAGATAATCGGGTGAAGAAATGCGAAGTATAACCATGAGTTGGAAAGGTCAGTGGACATGCAAAATATTCCTCAGTTGTATTGATGCTACAACTTAAAGGATAAAACCTTTTGTGTATTAACATCAGTTAAAGAAATCAGCTATAGTACATTAGTTTTGCAAGTGGGAAAAAATAATAGCCAGCTTTAATGCATGAATAAACCTAAACTTACTAAATTATTTCAGGACTTCTCAAAGTCACTATTTGGCCTTGCTTTTGAGACAGTATTCACTAGCAATTATGATGCCTAAAAACAAATATTTTTTCAAGTATATTACATTTTTTTTTTTTTAACTTGGGAGAAGGTTAAACTGTCTAATTTTCCAAGTGGCACCAAAAGGTAGACACAATGGAAATGCTTTCCACCCTAGAATTCTTAACTTTCTCAACGCCATGAATATCTAAAACGTTAACACTATTTTACTTCTAGCCAAAGGTGCTCTCTTACTGTATCGTTGAACCTTATATTTTATAGGTGGAGAAATCAGGAAGCTAGGAAAGGAAAATCCCTTGGTCTTCAATGCAGGATTATGCTTTACGTAGTAATTTGTTAGGACGTGAGTGTCGCCTCATCTGCTGTATTCATGTGAACCCTCAGTTTATAAAGACTAAAGAAACAGGCTGACATACATTTGTAACTGCGCATTAACTCATGAACGGACGCTGTGGTTTAGGAGGCCACAGTTCACGGGAAGGGGAAAGATGGTTTCCAGCTGAGGATGGGTGGCTAAATTAAGGTGTATACAGCTGTCACAGCCTCTAAGTAAATAAGACAGCGTCCAGAACTGTTAGCGTACATGCCGCAGCCACGCCGAGACTCAGTTTCCCAAGACACTTGCCCCGGACCTGGGCTGAGACGGTCAGTTTCCCCGGGCCCTCTTAAATCCATAGTGCCACACGTGGGGACATGCACCAGGATTTTCTCTCTAAAAAATGGAAGGGGCGACTGGGACCCTGTAGACCCCAGGGGAGGCGCCCGCTACTGCGCTTTCGGGGTGGTCCTCGGGCCGGCCGGACCCGCGAGGGCTCAGCGGACAAGACGCGCAGGTGCAGCGGCTTGGAGCGGCGCAGGCGCCGACACTCGCGCCGCCCCCCCCGCCCAGCCCGCGGGAGACCGTCGGCTGCCGCGAGCCTCGGGGGAAGGAACCCCGCCGCGGCCTCAGGCTGCGATCGCGGCGCTCTTGCGCCTGGGTCGGAACACGCGCCCCCTGCAAAGATAAGATGATAATACCCTTACGTGGGCCTCTTCGTCGCCGCCGCCATTTCCAGAAGTTTCCAGTCACAGCCACCGCCATGGTCGCCGCCAAAAGCGATTGCAGAGTCCGCTTGGCGGCAGCGGCAATGACGCCTGCACCGCCTCTTCGCGCAGCCTTTGGTCCCCCCTCCTTCTCAGGCGGGTGACGGCGGCGGGGAGGCGCGGACACCCGGGTGGGGGGAGGCGGCAAGCAGGAAAGAGGAGCTGCGGCCCACCCCCCTCCGCTGTCTCCCACTTGGTACGCTCTGCCTCCTCCGCCCAGCAGCTCGAGACGCTTCTCCGGAGCCGCAAAAGGGGCGGGCGCCGGGGGGCGGGGCGGTCACGCCGTCCGTCCCGTGCCCGCGGGAGTCACGTGTACGCGGGCGTCACGTGCTCGCGCCGCAGCCAATCGCCGCGCGGCGCTGTCCTGGGAGCGAGGAGGCTGTGGTGAGAGACGGACCGAGACCGGAGATGTTTTCAAGCCCGGCCCCGGCGGCGTTGGTGGCGGTTGCAGCGGCGGCGGAGACAACGACAGCGACGGCCACGCCAAGGCGCTTGTCCAGGGCGTAAACCCTCCTGCGCCCGCCGCGCCTCGGGTCCGTGCGGGCGAGGGGGGCGTGGCGACAGGACAGGAGGAAGGAGGGGCGCGGTTTCGAGCCTGTCCCCGGCGCCTGGGAGGAGACCCCTCAGTTCCGCGCTGCTCCGGTTCCCCCTCCCCCGAGCAAGGTAGGGGACGCGGCCCGCCCG